>NC_056725.1:1815187469-1815244969 GCF_019279795.1 Protopterus annectens | reverse complement strand
GTTCCATTCAAGGCTTTTCCTCTGTGAGCTGATAGTCTGCATATCCATTCTAACTCCGCCAGCTCAGTGCGATTGATGAGATCACCTAATCTGGTACTTTCTTTTTGGACATGCAGCACTTGATAAAGAAAGACATGTGTTGGTCCTTCGGCAAGAGTATGTTTAGCCAAGGCGCTGTAATCCTGTCCCCTGGTCAAGCAATAGCCATGATCTCTTATTCGCTCTCTAAGAGATCTATTTGTTTTTCCAACATAGAACACAAAACAGCTAGTACAATGGGCCACATATACCACGTTTTTTGTAGTGCAGGTGCTGTCACATTTGATAGTCCAAAGATACCTAGTATCAGGATGTCTAAAGTAGTGGGATTCGTCTATTGAGTTACATTGAGGGCATGCCCCACATTTTTTAGTATGCTCGAATCCTGTGAATGGAACAGATTTATGGATCCTACCACACAAATGTTGTTTTAAGGTTTTCATATTTTTGAAGGAAAACCTAGGTGTGGTACCTACAATGTTTCCCACGTTTTCATCAACTGTAAGAATGTTCCAGTTTTTTGTGATGGCAAGTCTGTATTACATTCAAGTTGTCACTGAATGGAAGAATAATAGATATTTGTCCTGGTGGTATCTTGGTAAGTAAGTGGTTGTTGTTGTATTCAATCGAGTTAGAAAAATATGGTTGAGCACTTGTTTCCCCAAGATGAGTCATATTATTGTACACTCTGTTGATTTCCTTGCAAGAATAGCCTCTGCTGACAAGCCCTATTCTTAATTTATCCATGTCCTGCTCATAGTAGGGGTCTAGGGTAGAAAGTCGAGAGACCCTCATTGCCTGACCCTTTACGATGTTGTTGAAGATACGTGGATTATGCATGCTTTGTCTGTGCAGAAAGGCAGGTCTGTAACATTCTTTGCGATGAACTCGTGTATGCACTTCATTGTTCATCTTAAGTATTGTTATATCCAGGAAATCTTTTGAAGTGTAAGAATGGCTCATTGTAAACTTCAATGGCTCATTGTAAACTGTAGTATAAACCGAGGAAGAGGCAGTGGTGTCCTCAGGGGAAAGAAGATTGCCTGGTAGTTTGCCAGTCTCATTTCCTGTCACACATGTATGAAAAACATTGTTGGAATCCTTGTGATTCAAGTCCAAAGACTGGACTTTTGTTGTTGTAGTGATAACCTGTGGTCTCCCTTCAGAGCTGTGCGTAATAGCTGCAGCGTTGTTCCTGCGATGTTTTCCCTTGTTGTGTTTGTATTGACGGTATTGGAATTTCGTACAAAGTGTCATTGGATCGGATTTCAAGATATGAACGAATATATGTATATATATATATGTATATATATATATATATATATGTGTATATATATATATATATATATATATATAGATATATATATATATCTATATATGTATATCTATATATATATATATATATAGAACGTATAGATATATATCTATGTATAGATATATATTTATATATGTATATCCATCTATATATATATATATATATATATATGTATGTATATCCATCTATCTATATATATATATATATATATATATATATATATATATATATATAATCTCCAAGGAACATGAGTTTCACATCTAATTAAGAAGCAAGAAAATGTTCTTGATGTAGAATGAGGGAGTATAGTCTTCAAGTAACAAAATTAAGTTCACATAGTGCTAGTAAGTTAAGTAACTTTAAAGTCATAGAAGCAGCCAGTAAGAAGGTAGGAAAAGGCTAGAGCTGTAATTTTGTTCAAGAAATAAGTAATAGTAAAAACAATCATCACAAAAAGGAAATGGAGATGGGTAATATGGATAGGAAGAGTAGAAGATAAAAAGAGGCATGCGCTTAAACAGACATGACTCAAAATTACTTTTGCTTAGAACATTCTTTGAAGTTTGTGAATACATATTTAAAAGATACAGACATGAACCTTATAATTAAAGTTGATGTTAACTTTAGAACCTGAAATAGAATGTTTTGAATACAGGAATATCTTAAAAAGAGCGTTGCAACGGGCAAAAGAAGATATAAATATTTGGAGAGAAAAAAATATTGTTTGACAGTATATTTTTATATGGTAACACAAGCAAATAAAACACTTGTATATGATTTCAGTTTAAAAATTTTACAGGAATAGAAATATTAAGGGTAAGTTTTCATACTGCATTTTTTTAAAAATAGAAGTCTGTTAAGGAAATGTATAGTAGTAATAGAATAGCTGGGGGTGACAAGAAAACAGAAATAAACATTGAGAAAAAGCAGTGCACATATGAAGTGATAAGTGATAATGCAAACTAGGACTACAGTGATGGGCTCAAATAAAAGTGTGACGATCAACAAAAATGGATGAAAACTGCAATAGAAGGGAAAATACTGCTACTATAAAAATCAGAAGAATTGCAGAAAATCTAATGTACAACATGGTGAGAAGAAGACCTTGACAAACATTGGCGACAGGTTGAGTAAGTGCAAAGTAAAAGATTGTTAGACTTTTATGAAAGCTTTCTGACATGTTGGAAAATTAAATTGAGGACTGCGATTAAACAGAATTGTCTCCAGGATATGCATAAACTAGATGCAGGTGTTACTTTAGAAGCAGTTAAGATTGAAGGAAATTGATGCAATTTAAAAGCAGAACAGATTGGACTGGACTGGATGGCTTCCCAGATGAATTTTGTAACTGGCTTGGTGGAGACAGGGCAAAAGTTAAGTGAAGCATTGGGTATTGTAGCATGTTTTACACACTGGAGTCTTGGATGTTGTTTCAGAGCATTTTATTTACGGTGCAGTTATTATCAACTCCATTACATGTAACAAAAAGAAAACAGGTGTGCAGTGTTCAGGTCTCTTACAATTTTGTCTGTCAACAATTCATGTAGTTCCCTTTTGATGATGCAGCTGACAATATGCTGCCATTAACCTCAGAGTGACACATAGGCACACAATGCAGATTTCTGATGATTCTGCAGCTCAGCTGATTCTCCACAGGTAAATCCACAGCCTCTAGTACTCTGCAGGTAAATCCATAGCTTCCTCTTTTGGTATCCACGAGGCATTCAACTCATGGCCTTTGTAGTCTTTATTCAAGACAGGCAGATGTCTCAGAGAGGCAAATATTTCTGCTTGTTTAGGCTATAGGCCTTCCCATTAACAGTGCCTTAGTGGGTCTTTTGCATTTTCCTAGTTATTACAGGTTCCTATAAAAACGTACCAGTTAACCTATGTAGACACATTTATGGTTGGACATGGAGTGCATAATTTACATTGTAAGACAAATGTAATTGTATATATTTCTTATGAATATGAATAGCATCAGTTTTATTAGTACAGTGATTTGTTTAGATACTTATGGATACATTATAATGTAGAAATTAATAAACAAGTTTGAGTTGAATTGCCTTTAATTTGGTTAGTCATTGTGTTTTTGTAGAAATGAAAAAAGTTTGTCATTGTTTATTATTTGAAATCTGTAACTTTTGTTAACGTTTTGGTGAAAAGAATACAAACAAACAACTAGATACTGAGAAAAGAAGTACTTGGAGACCAGAAAAGTGAAAGCCAGAAATTAGTTTCACTGGTATGATTTGAAAGAGGTGTAAGTAGTAATAATCTGATCCAAAGATAAAGAAAAAAGATGGACAGGAATATGATGCATCAAAAGAGAAAGAAAAAAAAAACTTTTAGCCATAATTTGCTGGCACCAGGTAATAGCAGAGAAGGATTTTTGTAGTAGTTCTTTGGGAATGGCGACAGTAGCCAGGATGTTGGGGGAGGGTTCCAGAACCAATTATATTCTACAATTATTGGAATTTAGCCTGACACACAATTTTTTTTAGTTGGAGGGTGAATCATATTTACAGAAGGGAGGGTCTGCTATGGGTGCCCCCTCTTATGCCATAATTTTCATGAATTTTTTGAAAATGTGTTCATTTATAATAGTGAGTTTTTTCCAACAAAGTAATCATCTGTAAGACATATATAATTCATGGTGAATTTGGAAAGGAACAGCTTTGGGCTGTGGTTTACTTTTAAGATCTATAGAGAGGTTATACAATTCTTGGACTTGGAACTTTATGTGGGTCAGGCTAGATCTGTTCATTTTAGACCTTGCCATAAGAAATCTGCTGCTAACAATTCAAGCATGCATCCCACCCACCTATTGGAATCATTACCGTATAGAAAAAATAAACGCATTTTTAATAAGACATATGATAATAGCATGGTTTTGGAGGAATTCTCCAATGTATGGGGTAAACTGTTATCCAGGGGTTATCAGGCAGATTTGTTGGTTAGGAGAGAGAAGAGGGTTTTGGGCATCCCTGATAGGGTAGTTCTAGTATTAGGAGGGATTGAGAGGAACAGGCTCACAATGGAGAAGAAAAAAAAATATTTTTTGTTAGTAGATTTTCTCCTTTTTCAGAAACATTAAGGAATTTGGTCAGGAGGTTTTGGCCCATTGTCACGCAAGGGGACACGACCAAAGGGGTGTTTCCGGGACAGAAATAGTTTTCTCATATAGGAGATTTTTAAACTTGGAGTTACTTAATAGTAAGAAGGTGGGCAATGGTAGTCAGGTGGGCTGTTTCCCTTTTTCCAGATGCAAGGTTTGTCCTAGGGTTAGAAATTTAAATGGCAGCAAGATCAATGACAAGTTGTACAAATCCGATCACTTGTCATTCTCATGGAGTCGTTTACATTGTGGGATGTGGCTGTTCTCCATCTAAGTGGTATATTGGACAAACTAAAAGGCAAGCTAAAAAACATATTCTTGAGCATTTAGGGGATGTCAGACACAGGAGATTAGATAGCCCAGTTGCCCAACATTTTTGGATTCAACATGGGGGATCTGATTCCACTTTGTTTTTTAGTGTATTAGCTAAGCCCATGCAACAGCATAGAGATTTGTGTTGGCACAAATTATTGGCTTTAGAAACCAGGTTCCATCAGGTTTAAATTTGGAGGTGAATTTGAATGCCCAATAAGGAAAATGTGGGGCAGTGTGTGTGTGTTTTGTAAATTCTGTGTATCACTTTAAGTTATATATATCAATTTGGTGGTGTTGATTTGATATAAAAAGACTGTGTTTCTGCTGTGTTAATCATTCTCTTGAAGGCATCAACAGAGGTACCAGGAGATATCACCCAAGAAGGCTTTTTTTCGTTTTTATTTTTTTTTATCTGGTTTTGTTGTATTGGTTTTTGCAGTAGTTGGGCAATGGTTGCCTCTGTCAGGATAGCAAGATTGAATTGATAAACAAGCAGGTCTTTATTCTGACCCTCATCTATCCTGTCTTATTCTGTAATTCCAGAGTGGGGAAGCTGGCAGCCACAGAGTGAAGATGGTGAAGTGTATTCTAGATAAAGTAGTATAAATTGTGGCATGCTGCACAAAATATACCAGGGCTGTAGAGGAGTCAGAAGAGATTGCAGTATATGTAACGCGAGTTTCAAACAGGAAAAGTGATAACATAAGTCATTTTGATGTGGAGTAACGTGTCATGCTTGCTATTTTAAAGAGAAGATAGGATTGATGCAGGTTTCAGGTTTTCATTGTTGTTTTACTATTTTGACAGTATAGTCAAGCTAAAAATGTTAAACCTTTATAATGTTTCTAATTAGATTTCTTGTCAAAACCATTGTTGATAATGAACAGTGTTTGTAGAAATGAGTGTTTGTAGAAATGAGAAGTGCAAAACGAATGGCATAATAGCTGGATGAAACAAAGGTGCGCTATTCTGCAGATACATATTGTTGTCCGTTATTTGGGAATATGGAAGTTGTGGAGGGCTGTTAATTTTTAGACATGAAGAGATAGGACATAGTTTTCTGTAGCTGTAACTCTACGGTCTATTATAGATTGTACAAGTTGTAGTACAGGATGTGATGAACTGTTATAGCATTTAGGGAGAGAATGTGTTCATCAGATCAAGTAGCAGTTGTTACAGGATTAATTATTACTGTAAAGCTTTGTGTATTTCTTTTCAGCTTTATGATACGGTCATTCAAACCAGTGTCACTGCTTTCATTCTATGATTTTTATGGCTGAATATTTTGTTTGTTAACTTAAGTGTGTTGGACTATGAATTTTTTAGCCACACCTAAGATACAATGGCAAGGATAAGTACATTATATATGGACAATGTAGTGCAGTCAATCATCCAGCATGTTTTTAGGAAGTGGGAGGAATGAAAATGGGGGGAAATCTGCAAAGTTTACACACACAACAGTGACTGTGTGAGAGGCTTGAACCCTGGATGTCTGGGTTAGAATTCCATGCTGTTTATTCTTTGTGGACATTTCCATCTTGTATTCTAAAACTGCAGTAGAGATAGTTGATGTATTTAGTGCATTTCATTTGTGTAAGCAGCTCAGACTCATTTAGTTTATTGCATCTGCTTTAAGTAAAATTATTCTCAGTATGTAGAGAATGAATTGCTTTAGTAGGAAAATGTTTGTTGAAGTACTTAAAATTAACATAAGTATCACATTTGGGGAATGAGAGTGTCTTTCTGCCCTCAAATATAGTAAATGTTGAGGTACAAAGGAACAAACATATTAGGTGGATATATGAGACGAGAGAGGAATTGTTTGAAGGACAACAAGGGGATACTATTATTAAATGCTCAACTTCTCTGATCATTTTCTCCCTATTTACTGTCCCTGCTATGAACAATACAGCATTTAAAATATTTTAAATCAAGTGTTTCTCTCCACAAGAACAGTACCTTACTGTACTATGGTAGTTTCACTTTCCAAAAACTTTTATCCCACCCTGGAAAAGCTTTCTGCAGTCTCCAATTCACTGATGTCATCAAGGCCAATGAATATAGGAGTTTTCTTGCCCACTCCCTCCCTAAACTGACATCACCACGACCTTCCTAAAAACCCACCCATGCTCTGATCTCACAGCTCCCTGGTCCTTCCCCTACCCATAAAGAAAGTAAAGTCTAGAACAAGGAAACAGTACAGTCAAGTCTCCTGCTGTGACATGTCAATCACAGCAGGTAACGGCTCAAATTACCCTTAGCACCTCGATAGTTAGGGAAGTTGTGTGAAGGAGGATGGTAGAGGAGTCAAACTAGTATAATTCAGGCTTCACAAAAGACTGCAATTTAGCCATTCTAAAAAAAGCATCAATAAGAAGCACTTAGAAATTCTGTTCTGTGTCATTTGCACTGTTTGTGTTTTAAGTAGTCATTGAACGGCATGAAATGTTACTTAAAACTGACTGAAAGATAGCAGTTTATGCATGTAAAATCAATGCAGTCACGTGCTTTAGGAAGAGAGGCCTGCTTGATGTAATTTTTTTTTACAGACAAGCACTGCATTGTGGGATTCCAGAGGCAAAGTAAACAATCAGAATTACTTCAAGATGCCAGACTCCATGTGGTCAGACACTGAAATTACATATAAAAATATTTTAAAAAAGATGAATAGTCCCAGAGTGGTGTTAAAATGTAGGAAACGGTTCTCCTTTAAAGTGCATGTCTGACTGTTGTGGCGAGAATTAAAACAAGGTATGATGCGCTAAAAGCTGCCTTTGAATTCTGGCCACAGCTTGAAATTGAAGATTTGCCACTGTATGCAGCTGGGATCAGAAGTTAATGGTAAGATTTGTTGATGTAAGGATGTGGGTGTCAATTTTCCAGTAAACTTTTGATTTAAAACAGTTACCAAAGTAAGGTTTGCATTCTGAATTTCTGTATAAAATAAAGTATACACTATATGCTTCTCCACTTGATTAGAAGTGGGATTAACAGTATTATTTTTCTTGTGAGTTTGGGATGTTCAGGGTTCCAAAATGGCTGCAAACAGAGGAAGGTTGATTAGAGCTTTCACAGTGTCAAAACCGAGAAATTGTTAAAACCACCGGTAAAAGATATCTGTCAGCATGAAATTCAGTTACTGGGTAGTAATTACACTGTCCAGATGCCAGCATAGAGGAAATTTGGAGAAACTAAGTGTTAGTAAGCTAGAAAAAGGCCAAAAAATGCTTTGGCTAGAAAGAACCTTGCAGCTGTTCACCAGAAAGCATTTCAAGTTTCAGTGTTGGCACATGAGATGACTTCCAGTAATTTAGAGGAAAAAAGAAAAATCAAATGCAGCCCAAAGGAAAACACTGGAGGAATATAGAGAAATGACAGAAGGTAGGAAAAATTTGAATATGCTTTAAGTAATTGTTCAGATGAGCAGATAAAACTGCAGAGATCAGAGGTTGGAGTGAAGGAAGGGGACTGGTCGAACATAAGATTCCTTAAAAAGACCCGTTTCAAAAATAGAGTTAGAAGAATGAGCACACAGAGAGAAAACCCGAGACAATTTTTGCTGTATCAGAAAAAAATGGAAAGAATAGACTACTTTAATGTTATGGGTATACAACTGGACTGGTGTTAACAGCAACATTTTTTTCATGTGCTTGTTTTTCCCCAAATCTAGCCACGTGAAAGCAGCCAAGACCTGTTTTAGTGGAGATGCATTCATAACAGCATAAAAAACTATGGAAGAAGGGAGAAGTATTAAAGATTAGGGACATCAGAGTACTTCTGTAAGATTGCTTGCTGTACACCAGGCAGAAAATAAGCAAGGTTATCCCAGCAGTCAGACTGGTGTGAGATTCAAATTGCTGTGTCGAACTATCTTCAGAATATTCTTTTTCCTGGACGATCAAAGACATTTATGGATGCAGTGAAAATTTTATTTTACATATGCGCTGCTTCTTTGCTGTGCTGGATCCAAAGTCTTTTTAAGACACACAGTCTTGCTGGCTGTTTACTGCTGAAATAAATTCTCGTTATTACAATCTGTTAACCATAGAAACTTGCAGAATATACACTGATGCAGCATCTGACTTTAAGAGCAGTAACCAATAAATAGCTTTTTATAAACAAACCACACGTACTACTTCTATCAGATTGTGGCATATATTTACAAAGTTTTTCTTCACAAACAGTATAGATGATGACCGTCCTTTCTCTGTACAATACCTCGAAACAAGTGTGTTTCTATCAAAATACCTCTAACATATCTGAATTAATACAGTTATATACAGTTCTAGTCACGCACATAGATTTTGTTTTTCCTCTTGGTAGACTTTTCTATTGTCCTTTTGTGATTTACTTGTAAGCACTTTTGCTGATATGAGGATGCCATTAACAGAAATCTGAAAGGAAACATCTGTACAAGCTGTTCTGCTGCTGTTCCTGTCTGTTAATGGATACTACAAACATGAGAAAAGCATATAATACTTTCCAAAATTGCTTTTCTAGGCTTTTTTCTGATGATTCTATAAAAAGCCATGTCCCTTTATCTATGAGGAGTTATGTCAAGCTTTTCTTAATACTGTGACAAACATGTATCTTAAGGAAAACCCATACTATAAAAACATGTCCATTGTCAGAAGTCTGAAAGGAAACAAACTGCTCAGGAAATATATTGTGTTCATTAACAGATCTTTGTTTTTCACTTATTTCAGCCAGAGTTATGTCATACAATATGAATGTCATTTTTAAATTGCTAAGCCATATTCCTACATTAAAGCAAACATTTTATTTTATTCTTTATCTTTCATATATTTGTAGCAGAATTAATTTCAACCTTATATTCAAAATTCACAAACTCAAACATGCTAAAGAGGAAAAAGAGTCTTCTTTCAATAATAAAACCCTTGGATACTGTCAGTGTAACCTTGTCTATTGTTCCAAAGGAAAATGCTTGAGTGAGTTTGAGTGGCAGTTAAATGCACAAGAGTTGCCCAGAAAAAGTGCATCTTGTACTTCTGTTGATCCAGGAATCTGTATTGAGAGAGAGGGGTCAGAGGGAGATGATCAGGAGGAATAGCAGCAACAGTATGAAATCTGTGAATAAATATGGGAACACAAAGCATCAGATCTCATTAGATACAGTTTAAATGTATGATCTGCGGACTGCGGCTCTGCAAGAAGGGGCTGAAAAAGACAAAGTTTGCTCATTGTGATATAAACTGGTGGAAGAAATGTGAAGAGAAAAACTCAAAGGACTGCAGAAGTAACTTTTAAGTTAAAACAGTTTTGTTCCTGTTAAAAATTTTTAGAACAAAAGTCATGATATTAAATTGCATGTTATATTGTGAAACAGTCTTGAACAGCATGCAGTTAGAAGCATTTTAACTGTACTATGGGGGAGGGTAATTGATGGATGTATGTGTTAGTGATTTAAAATTAAGGAAGAACTTTTTCTTAGTTGAAATGTATTTGAGCTTTTCACTGTTACAAGGTAAGAAGGATTGGAAATAAAGAAGTTAGCATTAGATTAATGTAATCTTTGGATCTGTAAAAAGTTAAATCAGATTCTATAGAAAATTAAAATAATTTCCCGTTTTGTAAAGGTGGTTGTCTAGGCTAATGCCATTAGTTTAAACTATTGTCAATGTTTTTTAAGATGATAGGGATTTAATGTTCTAGAAGAATGTGAAAAACATTAAAATGATTTTTTTTTTCATTGGCTTGTAAAGTTTCTAGCTGTTTTCCATTGTTGCATGCTTTTAATTCAGTAAGACTGATTGAGACTAGAAACCTGCTGATTTAAAGACTTAAAGCACACTGTTCAGACGTCTCATGATTGAATCAAATCTACAAGGTACAGTGTAATTAACAGTTAAAGGGATATTGTGAAGCAGTTAAGTTAAAATTAAATTTGAAACTGTGAGAAGTGAATAGTTCTACATATAGTTATTTCCCCAACAGCTTTAGAACTTCAGTACATTGAACAAAACTGTGCCTATTTATATTTAGTTATTTAAGGCTATACAGTACAATTCTTAATGCTAAAAGTTAATGTTTACTGAAAGCATACATTTGTTTCACATCTGGGATTGGAGTTGAGCTAAGATAAGAACAAAGAGTGGCCTCACAGATTAAATGCAAACAAGAAAGCGTACTGAACTATACCAATCTACAGGAAAGCCCCATGAATAGATGATATTCCTGTGGAAGTTTGGAGGATAGGAGGAGAAAAAACTGATAAAGATCTGGAAGGTTTTGTTTAACGGTATTTTAAAAGGAGAAGTACCAACATCCTGTAAGAAAGCAGTGGTAGCTGTAATACCTAAAGAAGGTAAAGGTCCATCAGATCCAGCTTCATAGAGAGGCCCATTTCAATAGTGAATCATGATTATAAAGTTTTCATGTCTATAATGGCTAGAAAAATGGCAAAAGTGATGCCAAAATTGATAGATATGAATCAGTGTTTTGTGGAGGGGACGCAAATATTTGACAACATTAACAGAACATTGATGATCCTGGGGGAAGCAGAATGTAAGAAAATACCATTATTGTTGGTGGATCTTGATGTAGAGAAAACATTTGACAGGATAAGCATGGGATTTTATGAGCAGGTAATGGAAGCATTTGCATTTCCTGAAAAAAATTATAAGGTTGATTAGGAGGATATATGAGAGAGTGGAGGTGAAAATTAAAGTGGCTAGGGTCCTCTAATAATTTTGCTTGAGTAGAGGCACCAGGCAGGGTGTTCTTTCCCCTTTGTTATTTGTATTATATTTAGAACCACTGGCAAAGAAAATAAGGGACTCAAAAATTTAAGGATATAATTGGTATGGGAGTCAAGAAAAGCTGGTTCTATTTGCAGATAATATTATTTTATACCTGACAAACCCAGAAAGAGACAATACAGTGTTGTGGAATATTTTGAGACAGTTTCATATCTTTTTGAGATACAAAATTGATGAAACTAAAACAAAAGCAATAACAGTAAATTATATATCCGCATCTGAATTGGTTCAGCAATATCCATATTTATGCCAACATGATAAAGTGAAGTATTTAGGAGTATGGATTAAAAATGATTATGGTGTGGCAGTGAAGGGTATTTGGGAAGAGGCTAAAGAAAAGATAATACAAAAACTAAGAAAATGGAAGTTTTGTTGTATGGATAGTAAGATACAAGCAGTTAAAATGTTTTTAGTCCCATTAGTCCTGTACACAGATTAGGCATATTTTTATCAACCATAGGGGAATTGTGGATAGCTATTAATAAAGAGCTGAAGGACTTTATCTGGGAGAGGAAGATAGCAAGAGTCAAGTGGGTAAGCTGATTCTTCTAGTAGAACAGGCCAGATTGGGGTTATCCAATTTGAAGGTTATTTCAGAGCTGCACAGTAAAGACTCCTATACATAGCACAAGCAGAAAGCTATCATTCAAAGTGGAAAGAGATGACGAAATGGGGGAAGTTAAAGAAACAAAGATAGACTGGGATTTTGGACGCAGGCCTTTAAGGAGAATAACAATAGTCATACAGAATATTAAATTTATAAAGTAGCAGACAGTATCCTAAGAACTAAACCAACAGAGGAATTGGAGGAAGATGATTCTGCCGATAGGGATGACTGCAATTAGGAATATAGACAATAGGCAAGAGGGAGGGCTAGAATTTATTGGAGAAAACTGACAAAGGAACCAAGGTATTGGGAGCAAATATGAGAGGGAAAGATGATGGAATGGGAAGACACCAAGTATGTATTTGGACTGTATGTTAGAGATTGCCTTCCCTTTCAAGTACTGACATTGGAGTGTAGGCAAAGAGAAATATGGGGGTGCTAAACAAAATGCCCGCACTGATAGAATTTTTAGTAGAATCTAGAATAGAAGCTGCCATCAAAAAAGAATAATTAGTAGTACATATAAAATATTATATGATAACTATAAGAATCAGTCAGAGAAGGTTAGAAAGGAGGGGGAAAGAAACGATGGGAAGATATTTGTACATCTCCCAAATATGCAACATCATCTAGAAGATTTAGGAGTTTTGCGTGGAAATGTTTACATAGATATTTTTATACCCCAGGTAGACTCCAGATAATTTTTCCTCAGGTAGATAACAAATGTTGGAGGTGTGACAGAGAAGAAAGAGGTAACTGGGAACATATTTTCTGGGAGTGCGGTGAGTTGGTAGACTTTAAGGATTCTGTCTGGGAAGCACTGTCAGAGATGCTGGGTGGGCAGATTGGTGTGACGAGGGAGATGATTTTTCTGAGCTATGATACAATTGCCTAGACATGATAAGGTTTTGCTGTGTCTAATTATGGTGGCTGACAAAAAATTAGCTACTAGAAAATCAAAATCAAAATCTAAATCATCTGTGTCAGAAATAATGTATATAACAACAGAGATGAAGCAACTGGAATTGAGAGATTTAGGAAAGGGTAGGAGCAAACTTCATAGGAAATAATAGGAATTGCGGAAACAGTACATACAGGGGTGGAATGAGGTTTAACAGAAGGCAGGACTTAAATGAGCTATATAATATTTGAAAATGATTGGGCAGGTTATAAGTGATGTGTAATGGTTGCAACTGGAAGTGTGTCATTATGGTTTGTGATGTAAAATGCTTGCAACTAAGATTGTTTTGGTGTAGTTTTTTATATAAATGCATGATTACCTATGTCATAAGTGATGGTTTAATAAAGATGTTTCTTGTTTAAAAAATATATGTAAAAAAAAAAAAAAAAACTTTACCAGTGTAGATCTTTCACTTAAGCGTCCTCTTTCCCTTTATCTTTGCTTATACTCTGATATCAATCTCTGGTAGGGAAGGCTGTCTCTAACCTGCTGTCCAAACTTTATTCATGTCCTCGTAGTTACTTGTTCCCAGTACCTTGGTTTCTTTGCTAGTTTTCTCCAGTAAATTCCTGCCCCCTCTTCCTTGATGTTCTTCGTGTTTCACTGTTGCAGTCATTACATTTGGGTAATCTGCTGGCAGGTTGCCCTCAGTCGTCCTGATTAACAAAGTCTTGGGTCCTGCGTCGGTTGCTGTCCCTTCTTCCATGACGTCCGGTTGTCAGGGGTATAAAACATGCAGCCAACACCATTACATCAGTCTTTCTTGCCGTGCGGTGCCCGAAGCAGAAGCAGTTCGCAAGTGCTGGTCGGCTGACTCCTGAAATTTTTGTTTTCGAGTTTCAGAACCGTAGTCTTCAACTAAAAGCTAAGTACCCTGTTGGGGAAACTTTTTCTTGTGCCTTACCGATGTCAGTAAAAGTTAATAATTGTATTACTTGTGGGAAGCAAGTACCTCATAAGGATTTTCATTTGTACTGTATTCCTTGCCTAGGCCCTGACCACGACGTACCTTGCTGTCGGTTTTGTGCTTTATTTAATCAGTGCACTATCCGTCGTCTGTACATATTTGCTTCTAAATATTTCGGTTCTTGGTTTAATTATCCAGAAATGACGTCTGTTAGCCATCCGACTACCAGAATACTGAAAAAACGCAAAGAAAAAGAGACAGGCCATTGAGGTCCAAAACTGCCGATGACGCTTCTCCTAAGCCAGTCGCCAGTTTGCCGGTGCTCAGTGAGGCGCTTTCGCAGCCCCTGATACCCGCTACTTCTGATTCACAGGCCTGTACTGAGACACATTCGGAGTTCGGTATGCCGCGAGATGCTTCACCTATGGAACCCCGCGGATGTCTACCTTGGATGGGTCCGAAGTCACTGTGCAGGCACTGGCTTCTGAGGGTGTATTCAGGCCTACAGACTTACATATTAAACTGACACCATCTTCAATTTTAAGGCAAAAATCTCGATCTGTGTCTAAAAAAACGCCCAGGCCACATGTTCAGGCCCCTATGCCTAAAAAAACAAATTATCAAAATGGCTGAAGATTTAATTACTGTAATCCGGGGTTGTCAAACCCCCCCATCTAAGAGGCCTAGGGCAGAACTTGATTATGAATCTTCTGAACAGGACTCTGTTTCTTCTGACTCTTCTAATGAACTGGATTTGTCCATACCTACTTATAAGGACTCTGATGCAGAGGATTCCATTCCTTCTGCTTCTCCCCCTGAGGATTTTTCTTTTGGGGAAACTTTACATACCTTAAGGGAGCATTTCCATTGGGAAAGTCAGGATTTTTCTGAATCTAAGAAGAGGCATCGGTGTTTCCTTCTTCTTCCTTAGCATAGGCCTTGGTCTATACCTCCTGTACTAGACATTGTTGATGATGCGTTTTCAGAATCCAGTATGGCCCCTGATTCCCTGCCTCTGGCCCCTTGTAAACCAGACAGATACTACAGGGTTCCTGACTCCCACAAATCCCTTTTCAAAAATATTGCTTCGGACCCTGAAACCATTTCTCAGGGGCCCAAGGGCATTAAGGCTTCTACTGCTAAAACTCCTACCCCTTCTGATAAAGACTCCAGGGCACTGGATAGACTGGGTAAAAAGGTTTATACTTCTGCAACCTTGGCAATCGGGGCTTTAAACTGTCAATTCCATATACTAAAATATCAACAGCATATCATGGGACTGCTTAAACAGGAAATTATGTTGATTTCTGACTGTGTGGACAATAAGGATTTACAGGATTTATTGCATTCAGCTGAACAAGTTGGAAAACATACTTTGCAATGTGGTTTTGATTCTTTGGAGGCGTCTTGCAGGGGCTGCTGTTACTGGGAAGGCATGCTTGGCTTAAGGAACAATTTCTGCCTGATCATGTTAAAGCAAAATTGTTGGATGCTCCTTTGCAGCAGGACCGTCTGTTTGGCAATAAAGCTGAAGAAGTTCTTAAAAAGATGGAAGATAAAGCTAAATCTATGCAAACTGTGAAAGATTTCTTACAAGTACAACCTCCAAGATTTAGTAGGCACTGGCCTACTAAGAAATGGTCCTTTCCAGTTCCTTCCAGAGCCACTCAAACCAAACCCAGGCATTCCAAAAGCACCAGGTTTCAGTCCCAAGGGACTTTCAGAACTAAGCAATGGGGTGCCTCCGCTTCCAAATCTGGACATAACAAGACACCACCCTATGGTAAACAGTCTCAATGACTTTCCTTTAAAATTACCAAGCACTTATCTCTTAGCCGCCCCTTTGGGGGGAAAACTGGCTCTTCATGCAAAAAACTGGCAACTTATAACCCAGGACAAATGGGTTTTAAATATAGTGTCCCAGGGATACAGATTTCATTTCCACACGTTGCCAAATCAGTGGGCAGAGGCTCAGAAACAAGTACTTTCCCTCTTAAACATGGGGGCAATTCAACTAGTACCAGAAGAGGAAAAGGGACAAGGTTTCTATTCCAGACTTTTCCTGGTACCCAGAAAAAACAAATCATGGCGTCCAATTCTGGACCTGTCTACTCTAAACACCTTTCTGGACATTGCAAAATTCAAGATGCTGACTCTTCACCACTTACTTCCTATGCTAGGCAAAGATGCCTGGCAACTCTAGATTTAAGAGGCTTACCTGCATATCCCAATCAGGGAATCTTGCAGAAGATACCTACGCTTCAAAGCAGGATACTTGCATTATCAGTTCTCTGCACTGCCCTTTGGCTTATCTACTGCGCCCAGGGTATTTACAAAGTGCCTGGCTCCAGTAATTGCATTGTGCAGGCAAAGAAATATACAAATAGATCCATACCTGGACAATTGTCTAATTCAGGCAGAAAACCAGGCCATTCTTCTAAAACATCTGGCGTTTGTAAAAAGGGTTCTAACTTGTCTAGGGTACACCATAAACAAAAAGAAATCACAACTGGTACCCTCTCAAAAAATTACATTCTTGGGTGCAAGCTTGAATACAGCTGCCCAGATGGCTTTCCTTACGCCAGAAAAGCAAATTCATTTGGTGACTTACTTCAAACAGGTGGCCACAAAAACCCTGCTATCTGCAAGGCAACTACTGCAAGCCTTTGGGTTCATGGCTTCCTGCATTCTTCTAATTCCATATGCAAGACTGCATATGAGGAAACTTCAGTGGTACTTAAGAAGTTTATGGAGTCAACATTGTCACAGCCTGGAAACAATGACTCCTATCATACCTTGCCTGCAGCTAGAGTTCCTATGGTGGGCAGAGGCTTGCCACCAAAACAAGGGACTGTGATTCACACCACCCCCTGCCGCCCAAACCCTAACTACACACGCATCAGACTATGCATGGGGGGCTCATCTGGCAGGGAAGTGCATTCAGGGCAAATGGAGCCCAAATCAAATGCACCTTCATATCAATCAAAAAGAAATGCTAGCTGTATAGAATGCACAGACCGCCTTCAAGAACTACCTTCATCCAGGACAACTAATGGCAAAGATGGACAACACCACAGTTATGTGGTACATAAATAAGCAGGGGGGTACATATTCCTACCCCCTCTGCAGACTAGCCATGGCATTGTGGAACACGGCCTTGAGCTATCAAGTACAACTACAAGCTCAGTTCCTGCCAGGAATGTTGAATATTCTGGCAGACGAACTAAGCAGAAATCTCATGGACCCACACGAATGGAAACTGGAACCATGGAGTTTTGACATGTTGACACGCAATTGGGGGAGCCCAGACTTCGATCTTTTTGCCTCACCCCAGAACTACCAGGTGGACAAATTTTGCACAAGAACACCTCACAAAAAAGATTGGAAAGTGGATGGTCTGTCCTTCAGTCTATGCCTTTCCCCCTCTACTTCTGTTCTCCAAAGTTCTACTAAACATCAAACAGGATAAACCAAAAATTATTTTGATTGCTCCAGACTGGCATCGCCAACACTGGTACCTACTCCTACGCAGTCTGTCACAAATTTTTCCATGGCACCTTCTTCAGACACCTTCCTTACTGTCTCAGCAGGAGAACCAAATTCTGCACCCTCAGCTCCAAACATTGAATCATGCAGCTTGGCTAATCACTTAAATTCCCCCTTAGCATCCCTCAGCAAATCTGTAATGGATGTCATTTTGGAGGCGAGAAGATCTAGTATTAGAAAATCTTATGCTGACAAATGGGAAAGATTCTGTGCTTGGAATCAGTCTCAAGGGTGGAGCACAGCAGCGCCCAATTTACCTCAGAGTTTGCAATACTTAACTGAGATGCTTCACAAGGGCCTGTCTTTTTCTTCCATAAAAATCCATGCGTCTGCCATTTCAGCTCATTACAACACAGAACCACCCCCCTTCTCTCATCCTTTGCTAAAGCAGTTACTCAGAGGGGCCAAAAACTTGCGACCTCCCAGGAGAGCTCCAGCCCCTGCCTGGGGCCTTAATTTTGTATTGGAGAAACTCACTCTACCTCCTTTCGAGCCAGCTGCTACTGCAGACTTAAAATTCCTTTCCTAGAAAACAGCCTTCCTTTTAACAATCACTTCAGCTAGAAGGATCTCTGAATTACAGGCCCTTATGGCAGTGGAGCCTTTCATCATCTTTCATACGGACAGGGTGTCACTCAGGACCAATCCATCCTTCATGCCCAAGGTGGTATCCAGTGTGGCTTTTAATCAGTCCATTCATTTGCCAACGTTCTTTCCCAGTCCACAGAACAAGGGTGAGCGGATTCTGGATTCATTGGATGTACACAGACAGCTTAGATTTTACTTGGACAGGACTAAATCTCGAAGAAAATCTGAACAACTGCTGGTAGCATTTATTGCAGGGGCAGAGGGAAAGGCTATTTCAAAGCAAACAATTTCTAAATGGATAAGCCATTGTATTCATTTCTGCTAAAAGCACCATGGAAAACCTGTCCCCCAGGGGATCAAATCCCATTCCACCAGGGCTGCATCTACTTCTACAGCCTTTTTCAGAGGTGTTCCTACCAGAGGTATTCTAGAAGCTGCTACCTGGAGTTCAGTTCATACTTTCACCAAGCATTATCACTTACCACTTTTCTCTAAATCCAGAGCTGGCTTTGCCACTGCTGTTTTGCAGGGCCTTATAGCCGGTCCTAATGCTGAATAAATCCATCCTCCCAACCATAGCGTTGGGAATCTACCCAAATGTAATGACTGCAACAGTGAAACACGAAGAACATAGTAGAGTTGTGTACACTTACCATAAATGTAGATGTTAGAGTGCATTCACTGTTGCAGTCCTGGTTACCCTCCCTCCAGGCCCGTTTTTCTCTTACTATGCCTCTACTTTCTTTTACTGTACTTAAAAGCCTTTTTGGTGTATTTGCTTTTGTTTGGAGGTATATATTTTTGTGTTTTTAATTATTTATATATTTTGCTCCCCATTTGGGGGGGGCACCTGACATCTGGGGCAAGAAAAACTGATGTAATGGCTTCAGCTGCATGTTTTATACCCCTGACGACCTGACGTCATGGAAGAAAAGACAGCAACGGACGCAGAACCCAAGACTTTGTTAATCAGGCCGACTGATGGCAACCTGCCAGCAGATTACCCAAATGTAATGACTGCAACAGTGAATACACTCTTAACATCTACATTTATGGTAAGTGTACACAACTGTACTTTTTCTGTACCCCTACTTGCAGTCGTCCCTGTTGGCAAAATGTCTTTTATGTATTCCTGTGTTTCTTTAGTTCTTCAAATTTTCTGCAACTTTGAGTGTCATATCTTGTACTGTTGTTGTTAGGAATCTGTGTCCATATCCCCAGTTTCTCTTTATTTCTTGAACTCACACACGCTTCTTCATCATCCCTTTCCACTTTGAATTACGACCTTCTGCTCGTGTTATATATACTAGCCTTACTGTGTAGCTCGAAAAATATCCCTTCAAATCAGATAATCCAAAACTTCTTTGTTCTCTTGAAAGGGTCAGCCTATCCCTCTTAATTCTTGCCCTCTTCCCCTTCCAGATAAATTTCTTCAACTCGTTAATTATTGCCCACAACTTCTCCTCTGGTTAATAAAAAATATGCTCGACTGGTATGTAAAACTAAAGGGACTAAAAACATTTTTGTGCTGTTATCTTACTGTCCATATCCATAAAGTTTCCAGTTTCTCAGTTTTTATATTCTGCTTTGTTTAGTTGCTTCCCTCATATCCTTAGCTGCCATAACAGAAATCTTTTTAATTCATATTACTAAGTAAGTCATCTTATTGTGTCTCCATAAATGTGGATATGAACCAATTTGTGAGTGGGAATCCATAAATGTGGATATGCCTGAACTAATTTGTGAGTGGGAATGTAATTTTCAGTTATAGCCTTTGTTTTATCTTCATTAATTTGTTGTTGTGTCTTTATCTTCATTAATTTAATACTCCAAAAAGACCTGAAGCTGTTCCACAACACAGAGATGTCCTTTTCTGAATTTGTCAAGTACAAGATATCATCTGCAAATAAAGGAACTTTTCTTGCTTACCATGCCAATTAGATCCTTGAATTTCTGAATCCCTTGTTTTCTTTGCAAGTGGCTCTAAGTATAAAGCAAATAATTAAGGGGAAAGAGGAAACCCTGTGTAAGTGTCAGTGGCATAGTAAGTAGCACACTACTTCTTGCTGCAGAGGAGTACGAGTTCTTTTCCCATGCCAGGTAGATGGATTGCTGACACTACAGTGTGTCATCCGTGAGAAGAGATGTTAAATCGAGGTTCCTTCTGGTTGAGTTGGTGGTAGCTCAGGTGAGTATAAAAAGATCACACAGCACCTATCAAAAAGAGTAGGGGAAATTCTCAGACACCCTTGCTAAATTTCTTCTAGTAGTATAAATACCACTTTAGGTCTTCCCTGAAGAGGCCACTAGCATAGTAGGGCTCACTGTTTGACAAAAGGATTAATAAAATAAAATTGTAATAGATAGAGAGATGAACTGTTTAAATGAGGGAGATGGCATAACGGTTAAGGTCTTCACCTAATAAACACAATGTGTACAGAGTTTGATTCTGACATTGGGTTATTGACTAAACTTAAAAATGGCCCTTCAAGGCAGTTAGACTAGAGTTCACCTATGCACACCCTTTACCGGAGAGGAACCCTCCCACTTTAATTGTGTTCTCCGAGCCTTAATATATCCTCTTAATTAGCCTTATTATTGCATCAGGAAATGCAAATGCTTCCATTACCCTACTCATAAAATTCCAGCGTATTCTGTCGAAATGCTTTCTCTGCATCAAGACCCACCAACAACAGTGTTGTTTTCTTCTATTCTGATTCTCTGTAGAGCATCACTGTTGTACTGATGTTCTCATGCTTGCCTTCCCACCACAAAACCACTTTGATCCATATTTATCAATTTTGGCAACACCTTTGCCAATCTTTTAGCTGCTGTAGACATAAACAACTTATCATGGTTTGGAATTGAAATTAGTTTATATGAAGCTATGTCTGAGGGTGGCCTAATGGTTAAGGTGTTTGCCTTACAAACACAAAGTGCATGGTTTGAGTCTCACAATGGATAATTGGCTAGGCTTAAAATGGCTCGCAAGGGCAGTTAGCTTAGTACTAATCTATGAACCTATGTTTTGTTTCTACCCTTTTTGGATAATACTGCAGCCACTGCTTTCTTCCAAGATGCTGGTTCTTTCTCCTCCTTTTTAAAGTACTATTAAACCAAATCTTGCAGATATTTCTCACTTTCTTTCCTCCTAACATTCGCAGGAATACCTTTTGTTCCTGGAGATGTCTCTGCAGATTTATTATACATCACCAATGTTATCTCATCTACTTCTAGATTAACTATTTGTTGTTGAGCCTCATCTTCCTCTAACCATGGCATAATTAAGTTATGGGCATTTCTATTTGATTTTCATAAATTTCTTCAGAAATCTGCCCTCTTTTGTTTTATATTCTTTTCTAGGTCCCCCAGTACATCCTCACTGTTTCAAATCAAGTTCCATTCCCCATCAGTAAGTAATATTCTGTACTGAAAGATGATTGTCAACAATATCTTCATAATAGCAGTTTTCTGGTAGAATATGAACACATACCAGTGTAATCCTTCTCCCTTGGCAGTTGCCCTTTACTGCCACAAATCTGCTATTATTGTCTTTTTTCTCCTTTACTGTAACTATTGGAACCCTTCTAGTAATTAGTCTTCCCTTTTTCTTTGGCCCTGATATTCTGCTGAATCTCCATTATGAAAGCCCCTTTCTGTCAAATTCACATGTTAATTTCTTTCCAGATGTGTCTCTCGCAGCATTTCTATTTTTACTCTGCATTTCTTAATATAATTTGATGCTCTTTGGGTATATTTATTTATTTGCTTACTGTCATTTGTGAACTGGATTATTCCAACTGAGCCAAAGGCCCATTTTCAGTGGAGACTGAAGGTGAAAAGCTCCAATTACAAATTACAGTCATAGAAAAAATAATTACAATCTTACAAAAAAGGGAAATTACATCTCAAAAGAGTCACGACAGCAGTAAAGTAGTTTCACACTAAAAATGCTTTGTTCAAAACCTGAAATTTAAAATAGTGTACAGTATATACATGATGGTGAGTAAACTGGGAGAAAAACATACGAGTATGTAGACCTAGAGGGGACAGGAGGAGGAAAGCCAGGGAAGAACAAAGTAGTTATTTACACAGAGGGAGCTGGAGGAGATTTCCAAGGAAGAGGGGTAAGCTGAGAAATTAAGAGATAAAATGGTGGGTACAAGGAAGAGGTTCTAAGAATTCAGGTAGGAGCTAGACATGGGCAGGACCAGGTGTTCTGTAGGTATTGCCTGAGTGCTAGTTTAAATTGTGATTTATTGGAGATACGTCTTATAATTTCAGGAAGGGACTTCCAGGAGTGAGCAACTGAGTATTTATATGATGATTTACCAATTTTTTAGAAGGTTTGTATATGTCCAGGAGGTGTTTATCTGATGAGCAAAGTTGACGTTGGGGGTTATATAGTGATATGAACTTGGAGACAGAGGGGCAGGATGTAGAGTTGTAGAGGACTGAGTGTATTATAAGGAGTTGTGGAAGAAGTTGATTTTTGAATTCAGGCCATTGTAAGGATTTCAGGGCAGGGCAGTGATGGGATTTATAAGGGAGGTTAGTAGCATGTTGAACTATTTTATTGTAGGTTTGTTCTAGTTTGCAGAGAAGAGAAGACTGAAGGTTAGTAAGAACAGGGGCATCATATAGTAGACTGGGTAACAGGAGAGATAAGGCTGAGGTGGGTTTTGAGGAGTTAGAAATAAATTTGTGGTCACTGTGTAAAAGGCCAAGTTTTTGGTGATTTTTTTTTTTTATGCATAAATTAATATGTATGTCGAATTTTAGTCCATCGTCAATGGTAATACAAAGTAATTTAGTATGAGGATCGGGTTTGATGATGGTGTTGTTGAGGGAAGTGATGGAGAAGGAGAATTTGTAATGTGAAAGTGTTTTTGGAAGGAATAACAAGAGTTTAGTTTTTTTGGGGTTTAGTGTTAGTTGAATGTTTGTGATCCAGGTCTCTATGAAGGTGAAAGTATCTTGGGTATGTGAAAGGAGTTCAGGGATGGTGTTAGCTGTGGTTATGACAGTGGAGTCATCAGTATATTGTAGGAGGGTTGAGAGGTTAGTACCGGAGTGCAAGTAATTGGTAAAAATGTTGAACAAGAGGGGACCCAGGATAGAGCCTTGGGTAACTCCAATGTTGATGGGCAGAAAAGGAGAGATAGTGGCTTGCCAGCATATAAATTGAAGTCTGTTTGATAAGTAACTGGAGAACCAGGATATTGAAAGGGGTAGAGGTGAAGGCCTGAATGTTGAGTAAACAGTTTAGAGTGGGAGACTGTATTAGAAGTTTTAGAAAGTTCGAGAAGTAGACTGGAGAAAAGAAGGTTGTTATCATGGGCTTCTGCCACTGTTTGAGTGAAAGAGAGAAGTGCAGTAGAGGTGCTGTGGTGCGGTTTAGGTCTAAAGCCATGCTGAGAGGGAGTTGGGAGATTATTTTCAAACAAGTATTTGAGTAGCTGTGAGTGAATGCATTTCTCAAGTATCTTGGACAGTGGGTAAAGTATAGCTATGGGATGATAGTTGGAAGGGTCAGTGGAGTTACCTCCCTTGTGTAGTGGGATTGTGTAAAAGGGTTTCCATATGTTAGGGATGATAGCCTCAGTAATAGAGCGATTTTATAAGGATAGAAATAGGGTAGGCAACTGAGCTGGCAGCAATTTTAAGAAAGTGGGGGGTAGATTGTCAATGGAGAGCATGGTTTGAGTTTGTTCAAAAACGGATTTGATAAAGTAAGTCGGAACAGGATGAAAGGAGAAAGTATTAGAGGAAAATGGACTGTGAGGTAGGGGGCAGAGAAGAGGGGGTTGGGACAGTGTTGTGTTAGTTTTTGAATTGTGTCTAGAGTAGCTGTTTCTGTGGGAGTATCGTGAGGGAAAGGGTTGGGGTAGGAAGGGTTCTGGGGTGGAGAGTGCGTTTGAGAGTAGACCAAAACATTTATACATTCCAGTATACTATAAGTAGAGTAACCATTATGGTAAAAGGCTATTATTTTCACTTGTTATACACGACAGTTAAAGTTTAACAGGCTGAAATTTTATACAGAAAAAACAGTAATACGGACTGGTTGAAAAACGTTTTACTGAAGAAAGAATAAAATATGTACAAACGTATAACACAAAATCGAGTAATCCAATTCCAATAAGCGCTTTCATTTGGCTTGTACCAAACTTTTTCAAACAAGTAAAACATCACTTCCTGTTAAATAAATAGGATTTGTCAGTGATGTAATAATTTAATTAAAACTAAACCCTTGAAGAAACAACACATAACCCAAAATAGTATATTTTATTTATTTATTTATTTATTTGCAGTTGGTTAGCCAGGATAGTCCATTGGGCCAAAATAACCCAATTTAGTTATATATATAAAATTAATATATCAACAAATGACTGAAAAGTCAATAAAAACATAAAATCATGTGAACATGTAAAACATATAACCAAGCAGTGTTCAAACCTAAAAAAATGAACCGTAAGAGATATATATATAATCAATGCTATAACCCACTCATTTTTACAAAGCAATGCTTTATATGACTTTAAACGTCATTCACTAGCAAAATAAATGTGCATACGCGAAGTGTGCTCGATGAAAAATATTATATAGTAATGTACATTTTAAATTAGTCACATTAAATACTAAAAAATGTATATATAATATATAAATATATGATCAAATACAAATATATGTATTATATTACCTTATAAATAAACTCCATAAGCGCAATTTTAACTCTACAGTGTGCGCTTTAATGCAATGTCTAAAATCTGTAAACTGGTCATGACAATATCAAGCGAAAGTGTGCAAACTAATGTAATATGGTGTATTAAATAATACATGTTATATATATAAATTATTAAAATCAGTATAGGACTAAAAATATTTTTTTATATAAATTAAATATAAATAAAATATAACGAATGTATATAAAATATATGTGTGAAAAATGTAATTAACATAAATAACTATATATTAAATTAATATGTGTTAAATATATATAAATATATGTATGTATATGTAAAATGCTTGTATTCTCAAAAATAAAATTTGATTATTGAAATTTTGTTACAATCATAAATAAATTACAAAAAATATTCCAATAAATAATGAATAGTAAGTATATATATATATATATATATATATATATATATATATATATATATATATATATACACAACATTATCTCGCTAAAGATTTTAGTTTCAAAATACTAGCTATAGAAATAGCGCTATTCATGCCTGGCCAGTTGTGTGTGTTTAGCCTTATTTGCCATTCTAATTCAAGCCTTTCAAGGAATAGTTGCCATGCACCACCCCTTACATCCATTTTTAGAACATCTAAAACTACAAATTTGAACGAATGGGATGGGTGTGTATTTATATGTTTTGCCAAAGCATTTAATTAATTTCCATCAAGTATTGCTCTGATGTGTTCACCAATACGTTCCTTGAATCTTCTTTCTGTTTTACCTATGTAAAACATAGTACAGGTACAGCATAAAGCACAGTAAACCACCTTTTCACTAGTGCAACAGGCTTTTTCTTTTAAACGAATATTTATACCATTGATTTTTACCTCATTCGTTTCGAACACATAAGGGCAATATTTACATCTACCGCATTTAAATGTTTTCCCATATTTAGTAATTTGTATATGTTCCAAACGTTTTTTCAAGTTTGTACCCCTTTTGTATACTATTGATGGGCTGCTATCAAAGTAATCATATAAGAATGGATCAGCCACAATCAGTTGCCAATTTTTCATGAGAATATTATTAATAAAAACACTATCAGAATTGTAAGTAGTGATAAAGCTTCTAGAAAAGTTTTTACCTTCTATTATAATTGATTTATTAGGACTATTTTGGATAACACCAGTGAAGTCTGAAGTCCCTTTTTCTCTATTCAAAATAATTGTATTATTTCCCCCATTAAATTTGAGTTAACAGTAACTGTTGAATTTAATAATGGTTTAAAATGTAAATTATCACGTTTAATTATTATTTCAGACATCACATTATCTATCATTCTATCTGGGTATCCTCTGTTTTTAAACATCTCACATAAATACAAACGTTACCTTTTAAAACCATCTCTGTTGCTTACCATTCTGGAAGCCCTTACAAATTGGCCTTTTAAAACTGCTTTTTTTTGGGTGTAAGGATGGCAACTATCAAAATGTAAGAAGCTATTACTATAAGTCTTCTTATGAAATATTTTGCATGTGAATCCCTTATTAGTATAGTCTTTTTCTAATAACACGTCAAGAAAGGCTATAGAATTTTTATTTGATGTAGCTGTAAATTTTAAAAAGGAAGTTGTTGAATTAATATATAATAGAAATTCATCCATTTTTTTCTTCACTTCCACACCATAAAATAAATATATTATCTATAAAACGCAAATAAGTTTTACAATAATTAAGAAATGTAGAATTAAAAACAAGTTTTTTCTCCCAAATGTACATTACTATATTTGCGTAGAGGCCCCCACATGGGGACCCCATAGCTACACCTTTGTTTTGTAAGTAAATATTATTGTTGAAAAATATAAAATTATTTCTTAAAATAATATCTAATAATTGATCAAATAAATTAATTCTATTTTGTGTTAAACCTTTTTCTTCTAAAAATAAAATAAACCACTCCATACCTAGTTCATGAGGAATAACTGAATATAAATCTTTAACATCAATAGTAACAAAAATATCATTCTCGTTGTAAATAGTGGACCCTATAATGGTCAAAAAATCCCAAGAATCTTGCAATAAATGCTCTTCAGTCTGTATATAAGTTTTTAAATTACTGTCAATAAATTTAGCTATTGGATTAGTAATAGATCCTTGGGCATCGACAATTGGTCTAAAAGGGGGTTTGTTTAAATCTTTATGAATTTTTGGGACTCCAAACATAGTCAGAGTCCTAGGTTGACAAACATTCATGTAATTAAATTAATCAATATTAATATCCCCTTCAATAAACATATCATAAAGGATCCCTCTAATACGCCTATAGGCACCATTCAATTCATTAATGGAGCTCATTTTGTATGTTTTACTATTTAAGATGTATTCTAATTCAGTGTTATAATCATAAGAATTGAAAATTGTCATACCCCCTCCTTTATCTGGTTTTATAAGTCTGATGTTTTTTGATTCAGTTAAGCTGTTTAATATATTATGTTCAATTTTTGTTAAATTGTGCCTTTTATTCTTTGTACCAAATACATCAAGGGCATGAAAATCCAGTTCACATAGTTTTTCAAAGGTTTCCAATGTTGGATGTAACGGGGGTTGTAGGAACTGGAAACATAAAATGGCTTGGTTATCTGTTCTGTATTATGAAATAATAAACTTAAATTTAATTTTCTAACAAACCTTTTTAAATCAATTATAGAATGCACAATATTCATGTTTTTACTAGGAATGAAGGTTTGTCCTCGTGACAACAGATCACAAATATTGTTGTCAAAGGAATAGTCAGAATAGTTGTACACAATAAAATCTTTAGTAGTGCTGGTATATATAACTGGCCCAATAGTAGCCAGTAGTTCCCTCACTGGTGACCTCTCCATTGGCCCCTGTGATTGTTGTTTCTCCCCCTGGAAAAAGTCCCTCGAACATGGGCTTGGTTGTATTGCCCCCAATTTCTTCGCTGGTTCTGATGTTGAAAAGTTTGCTGATGTTGCATTAATCTTTCAGACCTCTGCAATGGTGGGAATGATTCTGTTTCTAAATAATCAATTTCTTCCAAATCACAATCCTCACTATTTGCATTCAAGTCAGTATTAGTTTCATTTCCCCCATCATGGGCTGTCAGTTTATGGCCCCATTGTTGGGAAATGGGGGGTGGGGTAAGCCATACCCTGTCCATAAGCATTCAGGTTGCGGTCTAGTTTTTTAAGCTTCCTATCTTTGATTATTTTCATTTTTCCATCAATAAATTTAAATATGCGTTGATAATCAAAGTCATTATTTGTGAAAGCTGAATCCTTTTTTACCACTACATCCAATTTGTTGGCTTGCTTTGTCAACAATTCAATGTTTTTTTTATTATCGCATATAACCATATTCATATAGTCTGTACCAAACTTGTCGAATAACTTAATTAAATCAATGTGTAAAGATGAGTTAGCTATCAATCCAGAAGGAAATCTCCACACACGTAAACCTTTTGGAACTATTTTTTTCTTTATGCATTCTTGGAAATAATTGTTATCCATCTGCAATTTTTTGATTTTTAACAAAACATAGTCTAATTCAGCCAATTTATCATTAAATATTCTAGGCGTACCTGTAGTACCATTCGTTGTAAATGGAAAGCCACTACTACTATTTAACCAAGAAGAAAATTCATCATTTCGTGTTGTGTTTAAAACCACTGAAGTAGACGATTGTTCATTGTTGCCAACATCGTTACAATTCAAGGAAGTGGAGAGCCTCCCAGTTGACTCCCCCAAATTAGCCCCGTTCATTCTAACCCGCTTGTGGATATTAAGAGAAAGGTTTGAATACTGCTCAAACTACGTTGTTCTAGTCTGTCCATTCTGTCAGTTAATTTCTGTATCAGCTGTGTCAAGCTGCCATGCATGTTTTCCGGTGCTGTTTCCATCTCCGTCTCGGCCATATCCAAACGTTGTAAAACTAAGACAATAAGAGCCAACGAAACTAACAACCAGAAAAAATAGTAATATGGACTGGCTGAAAAACGTTTTACTGAAGAAAGAATAAAATATGTACAAACATATAACACAAAATCGAGTAATCCAATTCCAATAAGCTCTTTCATTTGGCTTGTACCCAACTTTTTCAAACAAGTAAAACATCACTTTCTGTTAAATAGGATTTGTCAGTGATGTAATAATTTAATGAAAAATAACCCTTGAAGAAACAACACATATCAACCCAAAATAGTATATAAAATTAATATATCAACAAGTGACTGAAAAGTCAATAAAAACATAAAATCATGTGAACATGTAAAACATATAACCAAGCAGTGCTCAAACCTAAAAAAATGAACCATAAGAGATATATATAATCGATGCTATAACCCACTCATTTTTATAAAGCAATGCTTTATATGACTTTAAACGTCATTCACTAGCAAAATAAATGTGCATACGCGAAGTGTGCTCGATGAAAAATATATAGTAATTTACATTTTAAATTAGTCACATTAAATACTATAGCATAGATTATATATATCTCTTACGGTTCATTTTTTTTAGGTTTGAACACTACTTGGTTATATGTTTTACATGCTCACATGATTTTATGTTTTTATTGACTTTTCAGTCACTTGTTGATATATTATATACTATTTTGGGTTGATATGTGTTGTTTCTTCAAGGGTTTAGTTTTAATTAAATTATTACATCACTGACAAATCCTATTTATTTAACAGGAAGTGATGTTTTACTTGTTTGAAAAAGTTTGGCACAAGCCAAACGAAAGTGCTTATTGGAATTGGACTACTCGTTTTTGTGTTATATGTTTGTACATATTTTATTCTTTCTTCAGTAAAACGTTTTTCAGCCAGTCCGTATTACTGTTTATTCTGGTTGAAATTTTATACAGTTTCTTTTATTCTCCATTTGACCCTCTCTCTCATTTTTCAAGACATTTTGCTTTAATGATGACTCTCAAACAAAAGACTAAATATATTTTTAGAATACCCTGATCTGCTGTTAGTTTTGTATGTTTGTTCTACGTTATGTAAATTTTCAAGAAATGAAATTTAACCCCCAGGTAGGAACAATTACACCAAAATGACAACAGCACCCTCAGGCATAACATAATCTAAAATTATGGCTTCTTGTGCTAAAGCACATTACAACCTGTGTTCCCACTTACACTGATTGCTGTCTGTTCTTTTCTGTATTCCCCTCCCATGTGTGAAAAACTGCTTGTATGCTTTCAAAAAAATTTAACTTTAGCATTAAAGAAATTGCATTTGCTACCTTTAAATAAAACTAAATTGTACACTATTCTGTTAAATAGACTGAAGTGTTAAGGCTTCTGGGTTGTCTACTATCTCTTATTCACTTCACATAATTTTAAACTTTTATTTTCCCCAGAACTACTTTTTTGGATTTTCCTCCGCAAAGAATGCACAGAACTCTTAAGATTAATTACTTGCATCTACATTCAGCTCTTCTCTATGTAAAAGTAGTCAGCATTGAAAAAAATAAACAGCTAACAACATTGCAGATGTGTGAAGTAATCTTTGTAAATTTCACTTGGAGCAGAATTTACAGAATTCTCCTGGCCAACTGTCTGTATGTGCAGACTTCTTGTCTATTACTGAGGGCATGTAGTAATTGGGGAAAAAACATGCTAATATCTTTTTAAATGCAAAAAATAACATTTTCCATGACATTCATCATTTTATCTTATGTTCAAGCCTGTTTGCTTTTGAAACAAAAACTTGGTTATAGCTTAAGCTGAGGACATAATATAGACAGCAACCCTTGTAAAGAAACAAGGGAAATTATCTTAGATCTACATATGATATGATGTAATATAATATAAAACAATATATGATGTAATATAATCAGTACACTTTTATGCCCCACAGCCACCTTGCCAGTGCAAAAATCACAGCATTATATTAAGTTAAATTTGTTTCTCCTCAGCCTTTCTTATTTTGTTAATGGTGTAAACAGATATTTTTTATAATTAAGAATTATGATTGCAAGATTCCACCCATGTTTAAAATAACCTTGATTGCCTATTATATAAAACTGCTTTACAATGTAACATACAGTTTATATCATGAAATGTTTCTTACAAATACTAAGAACAAAATTGTTTTAGCTACTACTTTCTCCCCTTTAGTGTTCTTGTAAATAATGACAAAGTATGGGATATGGTTTACAGTCCTCCCACAAGTTTAACAAAATCAACAAGATTATAGTCTTTTTTGGCCTCTTTTTCTTGCAAAACCACAGTTTACAAATGTGACTGATGCTTTATAATTTGCCATTTATTCACTAATTTCTGTGTTGTTGGTCTTCCTGATAATGACCATCTCTCAACCCCTGACTCTGGTTCAAGTACAAGGTTCTCCTGATTTTTCTAGTCAACTGCTATGCTTTTCTGTGTCTTGAGCTTTTTCCTTTTTGGAACACTGGAAAAAGATTAATTGGCAAGGTCTCTATATGAGCTTTATTGTCAGAAGAATGAGAAGCAGAGTTCAGTTTTTGTTGGATAAACTTTTTAATTTCCTCCTTTGCTTGTTCCACTTCAAGAAATGTCTTTATCCCCCTGAAAAAAATACTCTGAAGACAACTGGATACAGCACCTTGAATCTCACACCTGCTTTTTGACATTGCCTGATTGCTGGGATAGGTTCATAGGTAGGTACTAGGTTATCTGGCCGAGGGCATTTATAAGCCTAGCCAGAGTGTGTCTGCTTTCACTGCCCCATTGATTAATTAACTGATCCTCTGTCAAGTAGAGCCAGTGAAGTGATCCCAGGGGTGTATTTTCTGTTACCCATCCACTCGTCAAGGTTTCTTTTGAAGAGTGTTAGTGTGGGGCTCTGCCTAATGTAGTTTGGAATTTTATTTCAAAGCATGGGGAGTCTCTGGAATCTATCCCTCCAGCATGTTCTATTTATTGTTGTGGCGAGGTTTAGTTAGGATTGGCTAGGATAACTTTGCTTTTCTTTTGCCTTGTGCACAGTAAATAATCATGTTCCACGTATACTCTGCCCTCTCTCAGATTGAATAATCTTCCTTCTCACCATGGTTTTGTTAGGATCAGCTCCTTCTGCTGTTATCTTTAGTAATGTAGGTCTTGACTGCTTTTGCTTGGCCAAGTTTGGAATATACTCCCGATCTGCATTTTCATTTAACAAATCCTGCTGTGGAACACCAGTCAAATTGCTTATTTATTCTGTCATAAAATTAATACAGTTTATTCCTTCTAGTTTCTTTGTACAGCAGAATATCTCAGGTTTTCCCTGCTAACTGTATCTTCTGACTCTACCATTTTTTTAAACCTCTTTTCTTGAGAAACATTATACTCTGTCAGACTACTTCACCATCATCTGATTTTTGCATTTTTATCAGATCTAAAACTTCAGATTTTTCTAGTCTTTTGATATTTGAGTTGACATATTCATGTAGTGCTGCATTTAGTTCTATTACCTCGGAGTACATTTGATTTATTTTTTCCTCTAAATTACTGGAAGCCTTCACTTGTACCAAAGCTGAAAGTTGAACTCCTTTTTGCTAAACAATTGCAGAATTCTTCTCAGCCAGTATTTTGTCTCCACCCTTTCTGGTAGATTTTTCTTTGTGGTTCTTTACAATTTCTTCTTTGCTGGCATCCAGACAGTGTCCTTACTGGACTGTAGCTGAATTTTACCCAAACTGAATTTAAGCTGGATCAGTGTGTGGCCATGTCAAAGTCCTGATTATTTATTTTGAGTGCTTTTATTGAAGTAAACAATCTAGGCAAAGATACTTCGGTTGATATAGAGATTAAAGTGAAGCAGATACATACAAGATCAGCCCACCAAACATTTACTTTGTGAATGTAAGCTACAAGTTGGAAACGTACAATAAATAGAACTGTCATGTATAATAGTTGAGAATAACAAGTTTTTTATTATCGGAATGTCCTGAATTAACACAGAACATCATTTTACAGGTGTAGACAAAAAGTAAAAAAGTATAACATTATGTTAAGAAGTGTAGGGTGCAGATAGCGATGTTAATAGGAAGAAGATGCATTTAGATAGAAATGAGCACGTGACTTTGGCAAAAGGATTTCTTAGTAGACCTTCAACAGAATGTCATGGATAAAGGAAAAGGAAGTAGTACTGATGATTAAGAAAGGGGCTTTATTATTAGTAAGAGAAGAAAAAAATCATGCTAGATTTGTGGAAGTAAAGATTTATTGGCAGGTAGTAGGCTTATCATGGCATGCATTCGTATTCCACTTAAAACTACTGTAATGGAGCTTTGGGTAATATTGCGAGAAGTAAGCTTTCATTAGGGAATATTATTTATGGGTAGGGACTGAAACCTGATTTGCAGTACTGAGGATGTATAATTGACCTAGAAGAGAAAATAAAATAGAGTGGAGCTCTAAAGAGAGAGATGAGAATGTTTGGAACAGAAGATGAGAGTTTAGCAGTAGGATCTCTGATGGAATTTGCATATTCATAAACACTAAAAGGAGCTGAGCTTTCAGCAAAAACATCATCAGGGTGAAAAATTCTCAAGTGATTTATTTCTGGTACCTCGGCCTTTCGCCTTCAAAGGAATACTGAACGTCATCACACCCCCTATTTTATATCATCCAAATACAATTATGGTTAATTAATACACTTCATTCAATTAATCCTGTAATTGAACATCAAGAACATCAGCAGCTTGATGCTTAAATATATTGGTTAAAGGCACGACAAATGTATGCAAACAGTAACCATTCACAATGTAACTCATTTTACATGCAACTTGATATAAAAGCACAGTAATATAAAGTGCATATTATTTAAATATTCATGTTCCCACTGCATAGATTTTATAAACACCTTTTTAAAAAACACAGTAAAAAAACATCTGGATTATACACATTATTAATCTAGCATGTTTATGCATGTTTATGCAATCAAACATTCATTTTTCCATACCATATTCTACAAGGTTAAATTCCTGTCAACGTTCATGCCCCTGGGTTGAAGTTTTCTAAAGTTTATTATCATTTTATATTCCAATTTGTTGAGCTCATTCCTGAAATTTCCCCCATTTTCCATAAATGGACGTGCCAAAACACTAAAAAAACATACTTTTACTCCATCCTCCATGGGCAGATAAAAATGTTCTGCTACTGGGCTCAAATAGTTGCTTTTCCTAATATCCCCTAGGTGCTCCATAATCCTCACTTTTGACTTTCCTTTTAGTTTGCCCTATGTACCACTTCACTTTTTCACAACCACAACCTGTAATATAAATAACCCCCTGTGAGTTACAATGGAAGCCTTCCCTGGCTTTATACAACTTACCATTGATTTTAGACGCATCATGATTATAAAGTGAAATGCAAGAAATGACACAAGTTTGGGTCACATATGTTTTGAATTTGTTGAACAGGTGGGTGAAAAAACGAAAATGATAGTGTTGATCAGAAAATTGTTGGAAATAACGCAGATGGTGATGAAATGGGAAGTCAGTATGAGGAGAGCAAGAAAGAATTGAAAGAAGAGAAATAACAGAATGAGGTAATTCAAGAACAGAGTATTAATTATGTAACAGTGGGATTATGTAGCAAGTTGGGGAAAATTACAGCAGTAGGAACAGAAAAAAACTGAATTGTTAGTAGTGGATGAAAAAGAAAAGATAGGAAGTAATTAGCTGGTAAAAAAGAAGAACATTTAGAAATAATTATGTTGGCTAAAGGGTGAAGGATGGGAAAAGAAAGAAAATCTTTTGCCAAAACTTAAAAAGGAAAATAAAATAATTATAAGTGTTAAAATATTAACAGCTTAAATGATACAAGAAGATTGTGTTGTAGAACGGTATGCACTGTTAGACGCGTTATATCGGTATTAGACACTAGACTTATATAAGAAGATATAAGCATGCAGAATGGAAAAATATGAAGGCGTAAAATGCTATGGAATCAAGCTTTTAAGAATCACTGGGTATGTACCTACATATACAAGATAAGGAGAAGTCTGATGACATTAAGCCTTATGTGATGCTGAATATGAGCATAATTACGTTAGAGGATTTCGCCTTTGATCTTAGGAAAAGAAATGTAAAGGTTTCACAGGATGTTCAGGAATTTCAGATTCTGTTAAAATTTGAACAACTACGGCATGGTGAAGAAGGACCACTTTACAGTAGAATAGATTTGTCATGTTAGAAGGTATGTATGAGTATTAGCTAGATCTAGAAAAAAGGTTTTGCAGACCATTTCACAGTATGAATGAGCACTGGGGAAAATGACAGAGGAATAAAAGTGGGGAAAATGACAAAGGAATAAAAGTGGAGAAGGTATTAATGCTTGCAGGGAAGCAGGCAGCTTGGGAGTTCTTGAGAGGTAGGTGATGCAATTTTAGGCACATCATCCATGTTACAGTGAGGCCTGTTTATAATCTTCGACAGAGCAGTGCTTGCGTTTTAATTATAAAAATAGTATATTTACAAGTAGAGAGATGGTGTATATAAAGGAGAATAAAAACAGAAGTATCAGAATACGAGTTCTCAGTAAGTGATTTGCTCTAAAATCTCTTACATCACCGTGAGAGTCGTGATGGAATGATAGAACTCTCTTAATATGTATCGGAGGCTCTGAGGCAGATGTGAATCTAGCCTTGAGCAGCATTCTGCCATCACCAAGCCATCACCAAGCCACAATGCAAACAGAAGGTTTTGACTTTAACAACTGGCTTAGTGTCTGCTGTCACTCCAAGGGTACACTGTATTTGTCAGCCTGGGAGGAGATAGTAGACAGTCCAAACTGCTTTGCCAGAAATGGTCGGCACCTATCCCCCCCAAGGCATATATTGGCTAGATCCTTGTCCATCCCCATACTACAATGTCAGTTTTCTAAACTTTGCAACAAAATGAATGAGAATCCAGATAATAAGAAAGGTATTGCTGGTCAATGGTAGGAGGTTTAAGAAAAAAAAATCCACTACAAACACAACTGGAGCTTTTCTTCCCGGGTCTCCACTGAAAACGGGTCATGTTGGCCCAGTGGACTTCCCCGGTACCCAAACTGGAAATAAAATAAATAAATAAACTTACCATGGAACAAATCAATATAACTGTTGTCAAGGAGCTGTCTCAAGACCAGAGAGAGCACTCAATCATCACAGATTTTCAATACCTACCCATCCTTTCATTCAGGACTATGCCATTTGATGAAGACAGTAAAAGTGGTGATCCCTCCCTATTCATAAAAAAAAATTTCATCTGCAGACTAGTTAGACAGGATGATTAACTGGAACTCCTCCACATCCAACTGGATATTAACAAAATCCGTTGTCATATCCTAGCTAACTATAGAACTGTTCAGTAGCTCCCAGTGTCCATACCTCCTACTTAACCTGTATGGGGTCGCTATGCATTAAGCCAAACACCATTCCCCTAATGAACTTCAACTAACCCTCCATTAACTTGGAGACTAAAACATTCTCAAACACATATGCAAAGAAATTACTGGACTTCATTAAAACAAACTGTTTAAACCAGTCAGCCTGCACCCCAACCAGGGGCCATAAAATCCTGGATTTGGTTCTTACCAATATGAGGCAGCTTTGTTCCCCACCATTTGAAACTTCCTACCTGGTCAAATCTGACAGCAGATCAGTAATATTCACCTTAAGATTGACGTCAGAAGCATCTTCCAATACCACTGTACTTGGACATTATGCCAAGACTAATCTACTAAAACGGAGTCATGACCTGGCTAAATTCAAAAGCCCCTTCCATTTTGACAACCCCACTGCTTATGCAGAGTCATTTACTGACAAATTCTATGCACATGTAAATAGTTGCTTAGAAGCATCTGGCCCACTCAAAAGTCAATACAATTCAACATTTTAAAATAAACCCCTATGGTGGGAACCCTACCATGAACAGGCACAGTAATAAAGGAAGAAAACTCATTGCAAGCAGAACTAACTCTCAGTATGCCAGTAGCACTCCTGCTAATCTTAACAGAGAAATTGGGGCCTTTATTAAATCCACCAAAACCAGATATGAAGTAAAAATAGCCACGCAGGTGAAGGATGACCACAAAGCCTTAACAATGTTAGAAATCTCAGAAAGAATGACCAGCACTGCCAAGAGCTAATAATAAAGGATGTCGCATACTCAGCCTCAGAGTACATAGCCAGTCTTCACATGGACAAATTTAGTTCATACTTCATCCCCCTCTCCCATCATATGTACACAGATCACATACCTGCTTCTACATTCCATCTCAAATCTTCTAAGAACGAGCTCTCAAGAACACTACTACAGTGGGGCCAGATAACATACAGGACTGCCTGCTGGTCAGTCTTAAATATGACTTGTTAGATGACCTACAGAGGTTTAGTGTTGGCTGCCAAATTTGCTTTGTGCCAGATGAATGGAAGACAGCAATAGTCACGTGGCATCAGCAGACCCTGAGTATTTATAAACCCATAAGCTTGGTCAGCCTCGTCTGTAAGGCTATGGAAAGGATCATAATGGAATTAATAAGTAGGGATCTAGGTAACCCACAAACTGTCAACTCAAGCCAGTTTGGGTTTGTTAAGGGCAAATCCTGCCTAATTTACTGGGTTGACAGCTTGGAGAAGGTTACTGAAGCAATGGATGAGGGCAGATCAGTACCTTGCAAAGACATTTGACACCATCCCACACTTGCGTATTGTAGATACTCTCCCAGTTAAATGTAAATCCCTGTGTAACTCACTGGACAGCAAATTTGCTGACAAACAAAACCCAAGAAATTTGAATGGGTGGCTCTACCTCCTCCAAAAAAAACTGCCACTAATGGTGTACCCCAGGGTTAAGTCCTTGCACCACTCCTTCATGGCATGTACTTCTTGGATGTCAAAACAAATGTCAAGGGTTTATGGCTGACTCTGGCAGTTTATGATGGCACCAAGAGGATCCTTCCCAAACAAATAGCTGGTATCAAAAATATTTCTATGGAACAGTCTTCCAGTTTACATAGAGTGGAGTAAATCTCTTAGTCTATCAATAAAAAAACGCATCTAGGACAAATTTCCCAAAGGCAGAGGGCATCTCTTTCTGGTATATCAGTATATGTGAGTTTGTATATCAGACACTTAATGCAAATTTTGTCAATATTTCGGTAAGAAAGCACTACACATTAAGTGAGTTCTCATATTGAAGCAGACATCCAGATGGACAAATTCTCTTCTGATTTTTAAGTCTCCAGCTTGTATGGCTCCTGAAATATTTTCACATTTTGCATAAACTTTGCAGTTCATGCCAGTTGAGAAATCAAAATTTTAAGTTATGCTGAAGTGTTTGTGTTTTTACCCTGTGTATACTTGTTCTGCTTTGAGTTATGAGCATTTGTTTCATGTATGGTGTTACAAATGGCCTTTGTACAGAACAGATAGGATACATCAGTGTTCCTTTGACGGAAGTTCTAGCCAGCATTCCTCAGCTCCTGTGGTTTGAATGTTGCATTTTTTGTTTGTTTTAATACAGTAGCTTAAAATGTACTTTCTTCATTGGTTTAATAGGTATCAGTTTTTGTGAATGTATCTGACTTACAACTTTTTGCTTATTCACCCTAGGAAAACTGTTGTTTTGAAAACTGGTGTGACAGTTAAGTAATACATGCATGGACGACAGACATCAGGAATGTACAGTTAAACTACGTTATTGACAAAAACATACACATTTTGGTTTAATTACCACTTACTTTTTGTTTTTCTTCTTTTGTAGTACTTTTACTGATTTCAGACTGCTTCGTGGTTTCTCCCAGGTGTCTGGGAACTCAAGATGAGCATTCAGTATGTGATGTTTAATATATCTGCTGCTTTGTGCTGAGAGGTAATACTTCCTTTTTCCCTATCTGATGGTTCTCTTGCTTAGTAACTGTCACATTCATTCTGATAGCTATGTTAAGCATGTATCAGAAATGTACGTTTTTTGAGCACTACTGAAATCAAATTAAGCTGTGATGTGAAGTAGCTGCAAGTTTTAAGTAAAGAAGAAAATCTGTTGCAAGGGGTGTCTGGACATAGTTACTGCTGTTTGTTGCCATCTTTAATCTCTGCTTTTGCAGAGGATCCAGTCGTACAAACTGTTCTACACTGATTGCTTTCATTGCGGTGATTCTTTTCTCCTTTTTTTGTTGTCACAGCACATTATGAGAGGGCAGCAGATTCTGTCACTCATGAAAATATCCTTGGTACTAATTGTACATCTGTCATCTGCAGCACACTTAGAATGAATTAAGGCTACCACAGACTGTGAACGTCAGGTTAACTACTATGCTTAGTATCTACTCTGTATGACAGTTTTAAGATCCTAGGTATTGGAGCACAAATGCAGTAGGAAGACAGAAGTTATTTACAAATATTCTACCATTTGGCCTGTGTGCAAGACATTCTTAGCAGCTTGCCCAGGTATCAACATTCTTGTGTTTTAGGTATGCTTCTTCACCTAAACCAGAGAAAAAGGCTCAAAAGAAGCTGACCTCTCAGGATCTTTGTGTCAGACTAAAAGATTTACAGTCATAACTATAGAAGTTAATGTACATCTGCTTTTTAATAATTTTAACATATTCAGTACAATATTTTCATTTGCATCTGCAAATAATTTGACAGAATGTTTGTGTTTTGTTTTGCCAAAATTAAGTCAGTGGTGTTGGTAATTGCACCTCTCTTGAATGTTTAAGTACATGGGTATCTACTTTGATTTCAGTCTCATCTTTAGCCACCATGACTTGCTCTTCATTAGATCGCATAAGAAAATCGGCCTGTGCTATAAGTAGATTATTTTGCCCTGAAGCAAGCCTTTCTGTTGTTTTTGGCTGCTCTCTTGAGCTTCCATAGTAAGAGAAACAAAAATAACTTCATGTACTTTTACTTACTATAAATGATAGCTTTTGTTGCACAAAAAAAGGTGGTTACTCAACAGTAAGGTCTCCTAAATGTGTTCTTGCGGCTAATTGTTGTTTGTGTTTCACATTCTTACCGTAATTGTGTGATACTCAGCTGACCCTTAATGTTAACCTTACTTGGTTTGTATTGGAAAAGGGGTCCATTTGATTCACATCAATTATATGGGTATCAAGTAAAGTAAGTCAGTTTAAATGAAAGCAGTGATTGCATCACATAGTACATGTAGAAGGTATGTCTGCCAGACATTAGGATCTGCTGACAAAGCCAGTTCTTTCCTTCAGTTTGCTCCTGAAGATTGTCCCTACAGTATCAGGCAGTCATACTCCTGCCAACATTAAAGAAAGAGATTGTACTTAGTACTACTGAAGCAAAGCAGATAGTTGCCATGACTGCCCCCGTTATCCTCCTGTGTTGCTGAGCTTCAGCTATACTACTATGAACACTGTTGCAAAACCCTCCTCCATTCTAGGTTTGTTTACCCTTCTGCAGGCAGGAGAAATCCTGTAGTATGTCTTACAACAGGGAGGTGATTCCCCTCTTCAGGGAAGGAGTGCCTTATGGCAATGGCATCTTCCTTTATACGATCAGTTGTCTGTATTCAAGGATAGGGTCAGGAGGCAAGGATTATAGATAGATGCAACCTAGGTATTGGGGATTTTTAGCTATCTGGGTGGGGAAGTCATATGCAGAATGCGTCATATTTTTAGTATTGCAAGCTGCAGTGCACCTCTAGTCCCTCCCAACTACCAGAAAGGTGACTGCCTTCACATTCGGGTTACACCTACCAACCTCCACCAAGAGATGCCTGATTACAACCAAAAACCTAGGCCTACCCATGCATAAACTGACTCAAACCAATATTTCCCATCATCCTGAGTTCTTCCACTGCCTAAGTTGTTGGTTGAACTCTGGCTTTCTGGGTTGCGGTCAAAGCTTCATTCCAGTATGCCGCGGAGATAGGATAAAAAGAAAGTGTTTTAATTAGCCTGCTAAAGCTCTTGTGAGAGAATGTTTTATAAATATACATTTTTGTGTGAATATGTGATTTGCAGAGATCTGTATATTTCTTCATGAAGTGCACTGAACCTGCAATGTAAACAACCCTTCTCAGAGTTTAAAATTCTTAGAACTGTTACCTTGAGACGTCCTATGCTAATAGTATCCCAAGCAGAGCTGCAGGTGACACTTGTTGTTATAATAAGAGATCCAGCTTTTATAACCAGCAGGGATCAGTGGTGCTGCAGGTATTAGGGGCGCATGACAGATAAAATCTCTGTTGGGAACCAGACTGCCTCCTGCCTCATTTGATGCGTGTAACTTCATTTTTCCAAGGCGTTGAGGTGTAAATTATTTATTTTATTATTTTGTACTTGCTGTGTTTGTTTCCTTATCAGATTCGGCTTTCTGCTTTGTCAGGAAGCTTACTTTTCCTTCTGGACTGTTGGACCGGGGCCCTTTCTCTCATAGTATCCTAGCCTTTGTTTAGACACTTTGCCAGCAGTCAGACTGTTCTACTTGCCAAGGCACAATTCATGTTTCATTTGTCTCGGCAGGGTAAATGACGCTTCTAAATATTCCTTTAGTCAGGAATTTAGTCAAACTACCAGGCATGGTGAAAAATTAAGAGCAGAACTTTTGAGCTAGCCCTCTCTGCTCATTTATTTGATTCAGCGTAGTAGAAGAGTAGCTCTTCTCAGCTGTTATCCAGTAACATGTCTGTTTCAGCACAAGGAGTTTGTTTATTCCTTTTCTAATAAAGGCATTTTTCTGACATGTTTTTTAAGCGTGAGTCTCTTTCTCCACCTCCATCAGTAATGGAATGCGTTTCCTTGCAAACGTTTAATTACAGAGGCAGGTTCTTACTCTGCAGAATCTTTTAACAGTTCAACAATAGTAATTGTGGACTCCATCACTTTGTGTCCTTCTCTGTGTATGTACAGCTGATTGACACCAGGCCTGCTTACCCCTAGGGCTCTTCACTGCCCTGAGTTGCATGTTGTGGATTGTGAGGTAGAGGAAGTTATGAAGGCCCAGGGCTGTAGATCAGGTGCTCCCTCACAAATGTCCTGTGTGGAAGGATGTCACATTTGTCTTTGCTTGTGTCAGGAAGAGTTTCTCTCTAATTCCATCAATGGCACCATTTTTTTGACTGTTGCCAGCACTGCTGAGTGCTGGCCATGGTATCTGCATCTGTCTCTGTACAACTCTGGCACCCTTTTATCTGTTGTCTGTCATCTACCAAGTACTTGTTTTGCCAGTGCAGTCCTCAGCAACATCTTCTCTTCTGTCTGTTTTTCTGGTGTGTGCTCCAGTACTAGAATTCCTGACACAGAATTTGTGACCCACTCACTTTGGGATTCCCTTGATGCTGACATTCCAGTATTGATGGTCCTTGACTATGCCTCTGGAATTTGGGTAGAAGGATGAAACATGGTCTCAATTTGGCCTTTAAGAAATTCTCACAGCAAGGTCAGGGTTCCTCAGGTGTTCCAAATGAATCCTATATTCTTCAGATTCCAAACCCAGTGGCTTAGTCAGATAAACCTTTACCGGGAGTCCAGTGATCAGAGTTCCTTTAGCAGCTTGAGTGCATGTTGGAGCTGGCAGTGAGGGTGAAGAAGACTGATGAAGTTTAACTTGTTCACCTGTCAGTGGGGGAAGCTTCATGATGTCCATGATGGGGTCCCTGTTGAAGACAAGGGATTGCAAGGGATGAGATGTGTCTGAAATGGAGGGGGGGTATGGTCAGTGGATTAAATCATAAAGACACACGAACATCCATTGCTGCCCTGGCTCAGTGATATGGGGGACTGATTATGTACTGCATCCTAGGTGGCTGAGGTTCAAGTTGTGACTTCCGTACTGGAGGAACTAGTCAGGGAGAAGGAAGAGTGAATGAATGGGCTTGGCTTTCTCGCTTCTGTCAGGGAGAAGGTAGGGGTTATGTACATTTAGACACATTGGGCAGTGCTGACTTCCTGTTTTAGACCTGGAAGCTTACTGCTCAGACCTCCGGGGGGACGGGGAATGGGCAGGAATGTTTTACAGGAATATCCCTTGTGGAAGTAGAGACATCTTCTAATGTCATCCCATTGCATGTCTGTGACTTGTCCGGTTCATGAATTAGATTCTGGGGAAACTAAAGGAGAACACTTTGAACCATCCCTGATGGTGGCTGAATTATGGCCCCTCTTGGCTGACCATCATCCAAGTGGTAAAGAATGAATAGACTAATTGCTTATGGAGGGGGCTGATCAACAGATGGTGGGTGCAAAGAGAGAAAAAAAACATGCATTGTTTTGGCCCATTGCATGCCTAATCCCTTTCACAATATATTTAAGTGCAGAGGATGGTGTGTGCTTAATGTACACCATTCTAATCCAGTACCATATAGATGACCATACCCACTCCCTGCTCACACAGTTCAAACTCCAGGGATTGAGTGGGCCATAAAACATTTGTTTTAGGGACATAATTATATGCGCTAAGCATTTGTTGAAGAGACTGGAACAAAATAAAATATTCCAAGCCTCTGCCAAAATACCCAAAACGGCATTAACAAAAAACTAAACTCAATGTTTCTCCTTTGGACTTAACTCTCACTGTCAATGGAATCAGGGGCATTGCAGTAGGCCTGTTTCTACTATTTACATTAAAAAAGCCATTTTTGGTCTGTATTGCAAATATGCCGCGGTGGTACGGCGGTAGCATTTTTACCTCACAGCAAGAGGTTCTCCCATTTGTTTCTCGGCTTGGCTTGGGAGTGCCTTCTGTGTGGAGTCTGCATGTCCTCGCCGTGGATGGGTAGCGTTCAAAAGATATGCATGCGTAAATGGGCGTGCCTTCGTTGAAGGTTGGGCATCGAGCTGGCACCTCAACGTTTTGTAAAAATCTACTGCCAGTCATTAGCGGACCGGAGTTCCACTGTGGCGAGCCCTTACCGGGAAAAAGCCGAAAGACAAACAACAACTACAAAACTACCTTTCAATTTTAGCCTTTGCTGCTTATAGTGCTTTTGTGGCATTTTTGCTGTTCTCATTGTACAGTGCCTCTTTCACTTTCCCACTCTGTTTTCCACATGTTGTATTCTCTATCCTTTATTGTAATTGCTAGCTTCAAGTTTGTATGTAGCCACTCTGGCCATCGCGCCTTTTTTTTATTTGCCTCTTCCTTAATTCTTGTCTATAGCCGTGCATACTTCACCCTGATTCAGTCCGATAGCTTGTTTACTCCTTCGTCTGACTTTGCAGTGACCACCTAACACCTCTCCCAGCACACAATAATCCAGTCTTCTAAAGTCCCACACCACTGTTTATCTTATTTTTTATCTTGCTCCCCCACTGCAAACCACAAAGTGATGCAGTCACTAACAGCTAATGGTGCATTTACGTAGAAGTCAGTGACACCATTTGCATTGGTTAGAATAGCACCACTATTCTCTCCTTTTTGATACAGTTCTGCACCATTTGGCTGAACCCCATCATGATCCAAGTCCTCACTGCAGTGTCGCGCTCTGCCTGTGCTGTTTATTTTTCTGGCTTATTCTTATCCTCTGTGAGTATTAATGTCTTCCGCTTGCCCCACCCACTCCATTATTCCATCCTGCACACTGTCATCCTTTGGCTGGGTCTGATGAAAGATGCTGTATCGGTCCACCAGCTCTCCATCAATCAGCTAACTTCCAGGCACCTAACCTGGCTCCTGCACTCTTACCCCCCTTTTGGTTTGGTGCCCTTGCTCCTCAGTGACATCACATATGCCCTCATTTATTTAGATTGCTACTCCACCCCCATCACTCCCTTTTCTGTCATTCCTGAACAAACCTGTACTCAGGCATATCCACATTCACCCCCTTGTCATTAGCCTGTGTTTGTTACCAGCATTATTCACCCTCCTGTCCTGCATCACTGCTTAGAACAGTGCCGCACCAGGTGGCACACCCGCCTTTGGTGCATAAGGTTCTAGGTTCGGTTCCCACACTAGGTATAGCGATTGCTGACACTGCAGAGCAGTATAAAGTGGGTGCAGCTCTCCTGAGTGTGTCAGCCTTTGGATGAGACAGTTGAAGGTTAAACAGAGTTCCCATTTGCGTGAGTTGGTGGTAGCTCAAATGGATGTAAAAATTCCACAGCACCTATCAAAAAGAGTATGGGAAAATCCCTGTCCAAATTTCCTTTAGTAGCATAAGTACCATCTTGGGTCTCCCCTAAAAAGAGGCTACTAGCCTAGTGGGACTAACTTGGTCAACAAAGAATGAATGAATAAAAATAAATTACAAATGGTCCGACTTCTTGACCAGACTCCTTGCATTGAAGAACAAGACTATCAACAAGCAAAGGGGAACATGATCCTACCCACTTTATTGAGAATTTGACAGTCTGGCAGTGGGCCATCAACTCTCTTCTGTTTTGATGGCCATTCACATTCCTAGAGAGAACATTTCCCCATAGGACAAGCTTAGCTGCTGTGTTTTGATGCCCGTGAATGTCTTCTGACTATTTCGATAACTAGGACGATTTTTCATATGCGAGACAAACCAGTGTGCAGCATTGTCACATGTGCAGCCAACATGGTTTCCAATTATTTATTTATTTTTTTTTATGGTCTTGTCTACTGATGGTTTCTTTTATGCCTTTCCATATTTCTTCTGGTGATGAATGTCATCCAGAAATCCTGACTTAAAGCTAAAGTTATCCTTGTAGCCCCTTGCTGAAACCACGAGCAATCCTTTCATTTTGTGGCTTTTCAAGATGCTGCTGTCCTATACATAAAGCATTATTTTCTAATGCTGGGAGCAGGGCCTGTCTATTAATAGCCAGCAATCCTCTCTAAACTGACAACATAGCTTGTCCAGATGTTCTTCGGGTTTCACTGTTGCAGTCATTACATTTGGGTTATCTGCTTGCAGGTAGCCCTCAATCGGCCTGATTATCAAAGTCTTGGGTCCTGCGTCGGTTGCTTTCCCTTCTTCCATGAAGTCTGGTTGTCAGGGGTATAAAACATGTATTCAACACCATTACATCAGTCTTTCTTGCCGTGCGGTGCCCGAAGCAGAAGCTGTTCGCAAGTGCCGGTCGGCCAACTCCTGAAATTTTTGTTTTCAAGTTTCAGAACCAAAGTCTTCAACTAAAGCCAAGTACCCTGTTGGGGAAAGTTTTTCTTGCTCCTTACCGATGTTAATAATTGCATTACTTATGGAAAACAAATACCTCATAAATATTTTAATTCGTACTGTATTCCTTGCCTAGGCCCTGACCACGACGTACCTTGGTGTCGGTTTTGTGCTTTATTTAATCAGCGCACTATCAGTCGTCGGTATATTTTCGCCTCCTAAATATTTCGGTTATCAGTTTAATTATCCAGAAATGTCGTTGGTTAGCCATCCAACTACCTGGATTCCAAAAAAATACAAAGATAAAGACAGAGACAGGCCGCCAAGATCCAAAACTGCCGACAACACTTCTCCTAAGCCAGTCGCCAGTTCGCCGGTACTCAGTGAGGTGCTTTTGCAGCCCCTGATACCCGCTACTTCTGATTTGCAGGCCTCTACTGAGACCCATTCGAAGTCCGGTATACCACGAGGTGCTTCAACCATGGAACCCGCGGATGTCTCTACCTTGGATGGCTCCGAAGCCACTGTGCAGGCACCGGCTTCTGAGGGTGTATTCAGGCGTATGGACTTGCATATTAAACCAATGCCTCCTTCTTTACTTAGGCCTAAATCTCGATCCATGCCTAAAAAAAAACGATGCCGAGGCCACATGCTCAGGCCTCTATGCATAAAAAAACAAATGATAAGAATGGCTGAAGATCTAATAACTCTAATCAGGGATAGTCACCCCCCCCCCCTTCTAAGAGGCCTAGGACTGAAGCTGATTATGAATTTTCTGATCAGAATTCTGTTTTTTCTGATTCTTCTGATGAGCTGGATTTGCCCTTGTCTACTTATAAAGATTCTGATGCAGAGGACTCCATTCCCTCTGCTTCCCCTCCTGAGGATTTTTCTTACATACTCTAAGGGAGCATTTCCACTGGGAAAGCCAGAATTTTTCTGATTCAAAAAAGAGGCTTAGGGATTTCCTTCTCCTGCCTCAGCATAGGCCTTTAGCTATTCCTCCTGTACTAGACATTGTTGATGATGCTTTTTCGGAATCTTGTTTGGCCCCTGATTCCCTGCCTCCTGCACCCAGAAAACCTGACAGATACTACAGGGTCCCTGAGTCCCACAAGTTCCTTTTTAAAAATCCTGTTGCAGATCTAGAAACTGTTTCACAGGGGCCCAAGGGTGTTGAGGCTTCTACTGCTAAAAATCCTACCCCTTCTGATAGAGACTCCAGGGCGCTGTATAGCTGGGGTAAAAAGGTTTACACTTCTGCAACCTTGGCCATTAGGGCTTTAAATTGCCAGTTGCATATGTTAAAGTATCAGCAACATGTTATTGGACTGCTTAAACAGAAAATGCTGTTGATTCCTGACTGTATGGAAAATAAAGAATTCCAGGATTTAATGCATTCTGCTGAACAAGTTGGAAAACATACTTTGCAATGTGGTATTGATTCATTAGAGGCCTCTTGCAGGGCTGCTGTTACTGGGTTTGTGCTCAGAAGGCATGCTTGGCTTAAGGAGCAATCTTTGCCTGATCATGTTAAAGCTAAATTGTTGGATGTTTCTTTAAATCAGGACCGCCTGTTTGGCAGCAAGGCTAAGGAAGTTCTTAAAAAGAGGGAAGATAAAGCTAAATCTGTGCAAACTGTTCAAGATTATTTACAAGTTCAGCCTCCTAGATTTAGTAGGCACTGGCCCTCTAAGAATTGGTCCTTTCTAGCCCCTTCCAGGTCTTCTCAAACCAAACCCAGACACAGCAAATACCCCAGGTTTCAGTCCCAGGGGACTCACAGAACTAAGCAGTGGGAGGCCTCCACTTCCAAATTTGGGAATAATAAGACTCCCCCCTATGGTAAACAGTCTCAATGACTTCCTTTTAAAATTTCCAAGCACTTAACAACTGACTGCCCCTTTGGGGGGAAAGATTGCTCTTCATGCAAATAATTGGGAACTCATTACCCAGGACAAATGGGTTTTAAGTATAGTGTCCCAGGGATACAGATTTCACTTCCACATGTTGCCAACACCAAGCGGGTGGCCGGACCTACCCCCAAATCAGTGGGCAGAGGCCCAAAAATAAGTACTCTCTCTCTCTTAAGCATGGGGGCTATTCAGCTGGTACCAGAAGAGGAAAAGGGACAAGGTTTCTACTCGAGACTTTTCTTGGTACCCAGAAAAGACAATTCATGGTGTCCTATCCTGGACCTGTCTACTCTAAACACCTTTTCTATTCAAGATGCTGACTCTTCACCAATTACTTCCTATGCTAGGCAAAGATGCCTGGTTGGCAACATTAGATTTAAAAGAAGCATACCTGCACTTCCCAATCAGGGAATCTTGCAGAAGATACCTACGCTTCAAAGCAGGCTACACACACTATCAGTTCTCTGCACTACCCTTTGGCTTATCTACTGCGCCCAGAGTATTCACAAAGTGCCTAGCTCCAGTTATTGCATTTTGCAGGCAAAGAAATATTCAAATATACCCATACCAGGACGATTGTCTAATTCAGGCAGAAAGCCAGGACACACTTTTGAATCATCTGGCCTTTGTACAAAGGGTTCTAACTTGTCTGGGGTACACCATAAATGAAAAGAAATCACACCTGATACCCTGTCAACAAATTATATTCCTGGGAGCAAGCTTGAATACAACTTCCCAGATGGCTTACCTCACACCAGAGAAACAAATTAATTTGACAACCTACTTCAAACAAGTGGCCACAAAAACCCTGCTATCTGCAAGACAAATACTGCAAGCCTTGGGGTTCATGGCCTCCTGCATTCTTCTAATTCCATATGCAAGACTGCATATGAGGAAAGTACAGTGGTATCTAAAAGGCCTATGGTGTCAACATTCTCAAGACCTAGAAACAATGATTCTTATCATACCTTGCCTACGCCTAGAGTTCCTTTGGTGGGCAGAGGCCAGCCACCAAAACAAGGGACTACCTTTCACACCACCCCCTGCTGCCCAAACCCTAACAACAGATGCATTAGACTATGCATGGGGGGGCTCACCTGGCAGGGAAGTGCATTCAGGGCAAATGGAACCCAAGTCAAATGCACCTGCATATCAATCAAAAAGAAATGTTAGCTGTACAGAATGCTCTGACAGCCTTCAAGGACCACATTCAACTAATGGTAAAGACGTTTATGTACCCACAACACCACTGTTATGTGGGTACATAAACAAGCAGGGGGGTACACATTCTTACCCCCTCTGCAGATTAGCCATGGCATTGAGGAACACAGCCTTGAGCTACCAAGTGCACCTACAAGCTCAATTCCTGACAGGAAAATTAAATGCACTGGCAGATGGACTAAGTGGAAACCTCATGGACCCACACGAGTGGAAACTGGAACCAAGGATTTTCAACATGTTGACAAGTAAATGTGGGAGCCCAGATAAAGACCTGTTTGCCTCTCCCCAGAACTACCAGTTGGACAAGTTTTGCACAAGGACTTCCCACAAACAAGCCTGGAAAGTGGATGCTCTGTCCTTCAGCTGGAAAAACCTATCAGTCTATGCCTTCCCCCCTCTGCCTCTTCTCTCTAAAGTACTACTAAAAATCAAACAGGACAAACCAAGGATGATTTTGATTGCTCCAGACTGGCCATGCCAACACTAGTACACCCCCTCCTGCGCAGTGTGTCATGGTTATCTCCATGGCGCCTGCCTCAGACTCCTTCCCTGCTGTCTCAGCAGGAGAACCAGATTCTGCACCCTCAGCTTCTAACGCACTGAACCTTGCAGCCTGGCTAATTACTTAAATCTGTCTTTTTACCATCCCTCAGCAAACCTGTAATGGATATCATTTTAGAGGCAAGGAGGCCTAGTACTAGAAAATCTTATGCTGAAAAATGGAAAAGATTCGGTGCCTGGAACCAATCTCAAGGGATGAGCACAGCAGCACCCAATTTACCTTAGATTTTACAGTACTTAACTGAGATGCTTCACAAGGGCCTGTCTTTTTCCTCCATTAAAATCCACGCCTCAGCCATTTCAGCTCATTATAACACAGAACCTCCCCTCTTCTCTCATCCACTGCTCAAGCAGTTCCTCAGAGGGGCCAAAAATTTGAGACCACCCAGGAGAGCTCCAACCCCAGCCTGGGACCTTAACTTTGTATTGGAGAAACTCACTCCACCTCCTTTCGAGCCAGCATTTCTTGGAAAACAGCTTTCCTTTTAGCAATCACTTCACGTGGAAGGGTATCTGAATTACAGGCCCTTATGGCAGTGGAGCCTTTCATCATCTTTCATGCGGACATGGTGTCCCTCAGAACCAATCCATCCTTCATGCCCAAGGTTGTATCCAGTGTGCCTCTTAATCAGTCCATCTTAATCATTCCATTCATTTGCCAACCTTCTTTCCCAATCCACAGAATAAAGGGGAATGGATACTGCATTCCTTAGATGTGCACAGACAACTTAGATTCTACTTGGACAGGACTAAACCTCAAAGGAAATCTGAACAACTGCTGGTGGCATTTGCTGCAGGGGCAGAGGGGAAAGCTGTTTCAAAGCAAACCATTTCTAAGTGGATAGACCATTGCATTCATTTCTCCCATAAGCACCGTGGAAAACCTATCCCCCAGGGGATCAGACCTCACTCCACCAGGGCTGCATCTACCTCTACAGCTTTTCTCAGAGGCGTCCCTACCAAGGGCATCCTAGAAGCTGCTACCTGGAGTTCTGTACATACTTTCACCAAGCATTATCATTTGCCAGTTTTCTCTAAATCCAGAGCTGGCTTTGCCACTGCAGTCTTGCAGGGCCTTATAGCTGGCCCTAATGCTATCTAAATTCCTCCTCCAACCATAGCTTTGGGAATCTACCCAAATGTAATGACTGCAACAGTGAAACACGAAGAACATAGTACAGTTGTGTATACTTACCATAAATGTAGATGTTCGAGTGTATTCACTGTTGCAGTCCTGGTTACCCTCCCTCCAGCCCCCTAACTTCTTTTGGCTATACCTCTAGTTTCCTTTACTATGCTTAAAAGCCTTTTTGGTATATTTGCTTTTTTGTTGGAGGTATATCTTTGTACTTTTATATTTAATTGCTTTCCATTAGGGGAGTACCTGACATCTGGGGTAAGAAAAATTGATATAATGGCGTCGGCTGCATGTTTTATACCCCTGACAACCTGACGTCATGGAAGAAGGGACAGCAGCTGACGCAGGACCCAAGACTTTGTTAATCAGGCCGACTGAGGGCTATCTGCAAGCAGATTACCCAAGTGTAATGACTGCAACAGTGAATACACTTGAACATCTACATTTATGGTAAGTGTACACAACTGTACTTTCCATTTATATCCAGCAATCCTGGCATTTCAGACACAGCAGTTGTTATCAACTCCTCAAACTTTCCACTCAGGACTTGATTGGAAATGAGTGGACCCAGTTTTCTACCTGGGTATCTGAAAAGGATTAGATCCTTTTTCAGTCTTTATCCTTTTTGTTCTTGGTTACTTGACATAATATTTTTTATACTGATCTTGGGTATCCCTTCATTATAGTTTGTTTTGTTTACTTGTTTGTTTGTTTTGTCTGTTTTTTTTTTTTTGTATGTATTGACCAAGGAAGAGTGCTGATCTATGTAGATTTTTCAGACGCTGCCAAGAAGCACTTTCTAGCTAAGTAAATTGCTCAGTTGCACAGTATGCAGATGAAGGCTGAGAGCATCAAACTCTGGACTAGAGGAAGCAGCTTGCTGTTTAATAATCATAATCCTCTGAACTTACTCCCAGATGCTGTTTGTTTATTTGCTTATATATCAAGTTTCCATTGCAAACTGACTCTTCTGCTTCTCTAAGAGGTCTGCAAAGCGATTTTTATTTTTATTGTTTTAGATGTGGATGATTGAGGAGATTTCAGTGTTTTATATTTACATTAGAGTTTAAGAGAATATTTGAGTAGGCATGGTGAAATTAAAGTTGCGGTACAGTGATGTATACAAATCAGAGTGGATAGTTGTGGGAGAAACCAGAAACCAGTCTACGTGAGATTGTGGTATGTTGTAAGGTTGCATGAAATAGTGAGAATAAAAAACAGTTTTAGGAAGAGCACTTTTGAATCAGAGGCTGTAAGGTTAGTACAGGATAAAAGATTACTAAAGTAATGTTGTTCTGTAGGCTCGGATAGTGTTGGTATGGGCGAGAAAAAGAAGGAAAAGTGATGTTTGTGTTTGGGGGGGGGGGATGTGAGAACACAGATGAACAGAAGTAGGCTAGGCTAAGAGACAGGTGGATCAGTGGGTTATGAGTTTGGGAATAGTGCAGAAAATGAAGGAAAAGTGATGTTTGTGTTTGGGGGGGGGTGTGAGAACACAGACGAACAGAAGTAGGCTAGGCTAAGAGACAGGTGGATCAGTGGGTTATGAGTTTGGCAATAGTGCAGAAAATGAAGGAAAAGTGATGTTTGTGTTTGGGGGGGGGTGTGAGAACACAGACGAACAGAAGTAGGCTAGGCTAAGAGACAGGTGGATCAGTGAGTTATGAGTTTGGGAATAGTGCAGAAAAGTTGAGAGTTTAATAAAGAAGTACCTGCAAAATATGGGATGTGAGTTGTTTCAGAAAGGATGACGGGGTTTAGATATATGTTTATCTGAGGGTTTTGAGGCAGGGCAAGTTACAGGTTAGAGTTTAGCTGTGAGGGGCTTGGGATAGGGAATTGGCAGTTCAGAATTTATTTTTGTGTAGGACATATACAATCAGATATGCAGCTTTTCTCATTTTGTGCAGATGGTCATATTACTGCAGCAGCAATTTTGCAGAGATATTTCTTTTTTTATTAGAGGGATGGATACTAGTTTTTTGGTACATGCATATTCTCTGTTTAGCAAACAAAACACTTGTATTAATCAGAGTCTGCTGAAAGCATGTGCGTATTTCACCAGCAAAGATGCTGAATGGCACAGGAATTATAGCCAACTAATCTGAGTAGTATGCTGTATCCTAAAATTTAACTAAACCATTTGTATATCACTTCTGCCAGAAAAAAGCACCAGTAAATAAGAAGACCTAACATTGTTTTTGTGCTTTTATCCTTGGAGTTTATATGAGTTTAGTGCATTCCTGTGAAATAGAATCCAAATATCATTTTATCCCACTACTGTAGAGGATGTTAACAAAATACCTGCATTTTATAGCCATGTTATACTTTTTTTTTTTACGATTCTACTGTCTTCTTTAGCTGTCAAATGGTATCAACCTGAGAAGGCTAAACAATATTCTCATAGAACACCGTGTGCTTTTCTTACAAGTTTAGAGTAAGGTGCAGTCTGGATTTGCATACTAAACATCAGCAAATAAAGTCCTTGACTTGATTATATTTACATTTGTTTTATCAGGAAAGCTACCTTAGGCAGTACACAGTCCATTGACTGGTATGAGATAGCTTATTTACAGTTGTCTTTTAAATGCTAAATGTGAGTGTTCATAAATATGCAAGCTACATGCTCTGAAAGGCAAAAGCACTTAGTTAGCATGTGCCTGTTTCTGCGGCATAGAGAGTTAAAGCCCTGATTGCAATCCTGGGAGCTTGAGTAGATTGAAGACATTGAAGCATTTCACGTTTTAATAAACTGCTAGTTACCACCTTTTTGGAGATTCCTGTAGTTTTTATTAACAGTGCGTTATGTATGTGATATTTGTACCCATCCTGGAATATCTGTGTGTCTGCTGAAACTGTTTGGAATCTGTATTGACTGGTACGTTATTACTCAGGAACTGTTAATCTACAGTTTAGTTATCTCAAAAGCTGTTATATGAATGACCTAACTTGGCAGCTACGTTTAAATGCATGTGCAATTTACTTTGATAAGTTTTTTGCATCAGGCATGTGCAGTTTAATGTCTGTGTAGAAGATAGTTTGGTTTACGATTTTTTTTTTATCTTAACCTACTCAGCCAAAACTCTGTCATAATGTTATGTAAGGCAGGTGGGAGGATAAAGGCAGGCATAAGTCTCCCCATATAATAAGCATATACCTGGATGTTGAGATACTGTCGTAGTGTGATTTTTTTTCATGAAAGCCCTTTCTGCATTTTTATTCTTCACTAACGTCACTGTTTACTGATGTTGTTTGTTTTGAGTTCTTGTGTATTGTTTCCCTAATCAAACTCTGCTCAGTACAACTGACTTAGCAGTAAAGTGTAACTAATAAAGAATAACGCTTGCAAGGTCCAGCTGTATCTTTGGGGAAATATTGCATAACTTTGCCATTTTCCATAAAGAGAAACTAACCCACAGAGAAATAGAAACAAAGTTTCTTAGTGGTAAGCTGGTATTCACTATGCATATTTTATGCTAATTAAGTGTACAGATTTTTGCTGGCTACACCTCTTTTTCAAGACCTTTTGACTGTATATGATGGCTACAGATTGAAAGGTATGAATGCAGCAGATACTGAGGCCGCAGTGGTGCTTGCTGCCATAAGATCACTGCAGATCTTGGGTGTTTCAGCATCCTTTTTATGAGGAAGTAATTTAGAGTTTATGTTGAAGGTTCAAGATGTGGGAGTAACTCTTTGACATGCTAACCGTGCAGAACTACGCTTGTCACCTTTAATTCTCTTCAAAGCAGCAAATGAACTATATACGTAGTACCAGAAAAAAATCGCAAATTGGTTTTCCATTTGGAGTTTGTGACTTTTTTCTTGTCACCTTTTAATGACTGAAATGCTCTTTGCATGATAACTCTGCAATAGTATATTCTTACCTTGTACCTGAAGCTCATTTGTGAACTAGTATTTTCTCGGGTATATGCCATACAGACGACTTTTTAGATAGTCTAATTTTTTTATGATCAAACTGATACGATCGACTATTTAAAAAGTCAGACATAGCCCTATTCGCTTAAACAGTGAATTGTCCTGAGATTGTGGTACAATGAGGATTGGGAAATATGCACTTTTCCCCACTGTAGTGCAGTCTCTGAGCTGATGTATATAATTAGGGTGTGTGCGGGATGCAGGGGGGCTTACTCCCCCCAGTCAAACACTTGAGTTTTTACATGTGTTTAACTTTTTTAAAATAGTCTGTCATATGAGTTTGATCATATGAAATTGACTATTTAAAAAGTCAGTCATGTGACACAGATCCGTATTTTCTCACCTAGAGTTAATACTCACCTCTGTGACTATAATACTCCATACCTTGCACTCATGCTCTTGTCTCTTCTTACTGTGATGACTGAACGTCTTGTGTCTGGCACACTTACACTAATGTTTTCCCACCATGATGCCTGTAATACTTTGTATCTGGTAGTCATGTTCTAGTGTTTTTTCACCATAATGGCTGCAATGCTAAGTACCAGGAGCTGATGTGCAAGTATCTTTTCATTGTGGTGACTACCATGGTCTGTACATGGAGCTCTTAGATTTTGATTTTGTTTATCTAAAGTGGGCCCAGAATTCTGCTGTTTATAAATTTTTGATTGCATTATTCTTGTATTTTAAGATCCTGATGTTGACTCCTATATAATCTACAAATACATTTTTCTTCAGTGTACCAACTCTGTTGTAAGAACAATTGTTAATGGTCCCCAGGATGCAGTTAGGAATATCTTTTACTATTTTGTCTACCTTGCTCCCATCTTGTGGAATTCAGTACCTCTTGGGTTTGTCTTGAGTGATTCTCAGCCTTTTTAAGGGATGCTCATTTAGGAAGGTTTGTGTGAAGCTTGGACAAAAGAGCTTATCTGAAACTGAGACTTGGGCATTTGTGGTTTCCCTTCTGAAACTGACTTGCACATTTTTATAGGAAGTAAGATCTTGCATGTTTCACTATTTTATTCATTTTGTATTTTAACTTTGTAGGGTGTTTGAAATTAAATCACCTAAATAAAATAAATTTGAATAAACTTTAGCTTTGCAGTCTCATAACATGTCTGTGGAGTCTCCCTGGTGGGACGTTATTTTACTAAACCGTTTATCTCTTTCAGTATGACTCTTCCTGCAGTAGGCTTTACGGATATGCAAACTGCATCTTTATGCACGTTGCCGTCAGAAAATACTGGACAAGTCGGTTTCCGTATTTATCTAAAGGTGTTGATAAATGTTGTTGTTGTCTTTCGGCTTTTCCCAGTTAGGGGTCGCCACAGCGGAACTCCGGTCCGCTAATGATTGACAGTAGATTTTGATGAATGCCGAGGTGTCAGCTCGACATTCAACCTTTAACAAAGGCACACCCATTTACGCATGTCTTTCAAACACCCACCCAACCGTGGGGAGGACATGCAGACTCCACACAGAAGGCACTCCCCGCACTCCAGCTGAGAATCGAATGGGAGAACCTCTTGCTGTGAGGCAACAACTCTACCTCTGCACCACCGCGGATGTAAAGGTGTTGATAAATAATGGTCAAAAATATACTTACTCATTTTCGTTGTGCATTATGTATAAGCATACATTTTGTCCAAAATTGATATTCAACCAACTCAAGCAGAGCTTGAGTTGAATGTCAGTAACTTTATGACATAATTTTAAGTTGGCTCTGTGATGTAGACAAAGCTCCGACTATGCCTTAGATGGCCTGGGATTCATTACTGAGCCTTGTGCTGATGGAGCTTTGTATGGAAGGACAGGACAGAGCAGCTTACATCAGCTTGTCATTTGCAGAAGAGTGTTCTTCACTTCTTGCTGCAGGAGTGTCACTAAGGGGAAGACCCTGTGTTTGCTTTCTGAGCACAAAAGGGTGGAACTTTGGTGTGAGCCTACCAAGGAATGCATCACACTGTAGCCTAGCACAGTGGGTATAAAGTGTGGACACACACCCAGACTAATGAATCTGTCATTGAGATCATTGCCTACTGGTCGGATATGTCAGATATGCAGAAGTTTGCATCTATACGTAGTCTTGAATATCACATTGCATTGTGCCTGATGGCTAGAAGGATGAGCGAGATAGGAGTATGTAAAAATCTACTGCCTCATTCCCTCCCTGGTGACAGATCCTTGGCTTTTTGTTCCATTTTATTATTAGTTTTGTTGAGATTGCTGATGATACTGACACACAAAAGAAATGCACTGTATAAAATAATTTAATTTATAACAAGTTCTACTTTATGAATAACATTCAAAAAGCTCATTTAATAAAAAAAGATAACTAACTATACATAAAAATGAAACCGACAACTATAATAGAGTATACAACTATAGAATATGTACAAGTAATATGTGTAACAGTAGTTGGTCTTTGTAATGAAAAAAATACCGCAGTAAAATTCATTAAGGTCGCACTGTCAATAATGTGATGTTATCAAGCATCTCCACGACATTCTCAACTTAAGCCCGAATTTGTAACTGAGTACACTGTACTTTGAACTAAAAAGTAATTGTATTTGTAACCAAGTGCATTCCTAATTGAACTAAAAATTATTTGAATGTCTCTAGGGTTGACTGTTCCAAAAAATGTCTTTAAAAAAACAAATTTGTGAGAAGCAGATTTGTTATATTTTCAGTAATTTTCGTTGGAGCATGGTAATATTCACAACAGTGATTTGTTTTTTTTATCCTCTCTACATGGTATGCCCAGTAGCTCCCCTTCCTGTGCTTTATTGGCTAATTTGTTTCTTCCAGGGAGGTGA